>NC_059097.1:12380541-12610541 GCF_020497125.1 Mauremys mutica | reverse complement strand
GCGAACAGGCTTTTTTTTCCTGCCAGTTTCTCACAGTTTTGCTAAAATGGAAATTTGAAACCCATTTCAAAATGAGAAAGAAAGAAAGAAAGAAAGAAAGAAAGAAAGAAAGAAAGAAAGAAAGAAAGAAAATACAGACCCATTTTGTCCATTTCCCGCCCAGATTTCTTTGCTTTTACAATTTTTGCTCTGGCGAATATATAACATAGATACAGAGTCTGTTGCGTCTTACGCTGGGGTTACGTTCCGCAGTCAGCGCGTAAAGCGAAAATCGCCTGTAGTCAAAATTACATTGAGTGGCACGGCGGGCGGAATCACGCACACTACAGAAACAGGATTTAAATTGTGATTTTTTCTTGTTTTTGTCAACCCCGTAAAGCAGAAATCGCATGTGTTAAATGCGCCGAAGGTGCAACAGACCCTGTACACGATCATTGCGACATTTCCCTGGCGATTTGGGGGGTGGATATCGAACCAGTTCTGGGTTCTTTTTGGCAACAGAAAAATCAAAATTTCCAGCCAAAAATATTTTGTGATTTTTTGGGGGGGACAAAAATGGAACCATTTTTTGTTCGCAGAAAATGCAAATTTCCCATGAAAAATGTGTCTAAATGTAACTCTTCCGCCAGGCGGAGCCGGCAGCATCCAGGGCCAGGGGTCGATAGCTAGCGGTTCCTTTTCAACAATCCGACACAAAACCGACTCAAGCCCCCACCCGGTAACTGGGGGAAATGACACAGCACCCCTCGGTGCTTCTAGAAAAATGCCATTGCTGGTGAAAAGAATTTTTTTTTTAACCAGCTTTTTTTTTGTTGCAAATTTGGTACCAAAAAATTTTTTTTAATTCCTCCACAAAAATCCCCAATTGCCAGTGGGTGTTGGATGGGGATTTGCTGGTGAGGAGAAGGGCATTCAGAGCTGGGATGGGACCGAAGCGAAGCACCTTGGGATAACAGGCCTATCCTGATCTTACCCAAGCGAGGCGACACCGGGACGGCACAAAGGAAAGCAGAGAGGCCACCGGCGGTGATTGCCGGGTGCTCAAACTCCATCCCCAGTTAGCCACATGCTGGAGGAGCAGCTAAGCGGGTGGGAAAGGCAGCAGCCCCCTGGGGTAACCCCTGCCAGGCAGGAAAGACCCAGGCCAATGGAGGCAGGCACTGGCATTTCCACGGGCGTTGGTCGAGGAAGGTTAGAAAAACCTTCTGAGTGGCACCTGGATCAGGAATTGGGCGAGAAACCGGTTACGATCTGTGGTCCTGCCATAGGTGCCCCGTGCCTCAGTTTCCCCAGTTACGAGCCTGCTTATGGAACGGAGGGAGAGTCGTCCCTTCGGCCAGCCCTCCTGGGGAAACAATTCATTGCTCCGTCGGGGCTGTTTCGATCCTCCCGTACGCCCCAGGGTGGAAAATCTCAGGCCCGGATTCCTGCGTGGAGGCCGGGTAATCTGCCAGAGAAACAGAGCGGGTCTGTAAGAAAGAGACGCTCGATTCTGGAGGGGACGGAGGAATAATTATGATTATGATGGTGGCTGATCAACAGCCTCTTATTCCCAGGCGGAACGTGGCCGGATTCAGCTCCCGGCGGTTGGCGCCGGCTCCACCTTTGGGAGAAATCGGCCTTTGTCGCGGTGTCGAAACCAGGGTCCCCCCTTCCTCCTGCCCGTGCCAAGCCGGGCGTATGCCTCGGGGATTGTGCAACGCGCCAGCGTCTTTCCAACCAGGCATCCGGGAGAGACCACTGCCCGGCCCCCTCCCCTCGTCCGGGCGGGTAACCCCGGGGGGACGGGCGCGCTCTTGTCAACAGGAAGGGGCGCAGGTGGTGGAGGCCTGTGCCAGCTTGGCTCGCCGCCCGAGAGACGCTCACAGCCTCCCCGGCTATCGCAAGGGAGTGTGCGGCTTGGCTCTCCCGGCAGGATCAGCCGGAGCCAAGATTTTCCCTCTGCGTCAGCACCCGGCCGGGGATTCTGCACTCCACCCCAGAAGGGGCTGCACTCGGGGGCAGGCTCCTGGGGGCCCCCGCACCAAGAGAAAGGGGGTTGCTGGCAGGGGGGCCAGGCCAGGAGCTGGCTCCTGGGATGAGATGGGACAGACGCAGCTCGAGCTGGAGTCAAAGGGGTCAGGCTCAGCCCCATTGCGGCCTGGGTGAAGGTCAACATGACCTGCCCGAGGGCTGGGGGGGAAGCCGTGGGATCGCGCGCCAGGGAGCGGGGAGGTCAGGCTGCGGCATCCCATCACCTAGGCGAGGCAGGCTGGGAGCCAGGACTCCTGGGTTCTCTCCCCGGTTCTGGGAGGGGAGCGGGGGCTGGTGGGTTAGAGCAGGGGGGGCTGGGAGCCAGGACTCCTGGGTTCTCTCCCCGGCTCTGGGAGGGGAGTGGGGGCTGGGGGGTTAGAGCAGGGGGGGCTGGGAGCCAGGACTCCTGGGTTCTCTCCCCGGCTCTGGGAGGGGAGCGGGGGCTGGTGGTTAGCGCAGGGGGGTGGGAGCCAGGACTCCTGGGTTCTCTCCCTGGCTCTGAGAGAGGAGTGGGGGCTGGTGGTTAGAGCAGGGGGCTGGGAGCCAGGACTCCTGGGTTCTCTCCCCGGCGCTGGGAGAGGCGTGGGGGCTGGTGGGTCAGAGCAGGGGGGCTGGGAGCCAGGACTCCTGGGTTCTCTCCCCAGCGCAGGGAGGGGAGCGGGGGCTGGTGGTTAGAGCAGGGGGGCTGGGAGCCAGGACTCCTGGGTTCTCTCCCCGGCGCTGGGAGAGGCGTGGGGGCTGGTGGGTCAGAGCAGGGGGGCTGGGAGCCAGGACTCCTGGGTTCCACCCCCAGCTCCAGGCGAGGCCCGAGTCACGTTCATAGCTGGGGGAGGGGACACACACACCCAGCCAGGGCTGCGGCGAGCCAGAGATCCAGGCAGCCGGTGCACAGCCCCGCCCCCCATCCCCGCCTCCCCTGGCCCCGTTAGCCGCCGCTCAGCCCCGTTATCCCGCCCTGACGTCAGGCCGCCTGTGGTTTTACCTGGCGGGCCGCTCCGGGCTGAGCCATCCGCCGCTCGCCCTGCGTGTGCGCTCCAGCTCCGTGCGCCCCTGCCCGTGCGCTCCGCTCCACCATGGCCGCGGCGGTGGAGGCGGGGGGCTTCTTCCTGGGCACGCTGGGCTGGGGGCTGCTGGGGGTGACGCTGCCCAACAGCTACTGGCGGGTGTCCACGGTGGACGGCAGCGTGATCACCACCTCCACCCTCTTCGAGAACCTCTGGCAGAGCTGCGCCACCGACTCCACCGGCGTCTACAACTGCCGGGACTTCCCCTCCATGCTGGCGCTGTCCGGTAAGGGGGACCCCCCCGCCGCGCCCCGGGCGCGGAGCCCCCTGGAGAGCCGGGCCCCTCTCCCCGCCTCCTGTGCGCCCCGTGCGCGGAGCCCCCTGGAGAGCCGGGACCCCCCTCTCCGCCCCCCGTGCGCCCCGTGCGCGGAGCCCCCTGGAGAGCCGGGACCCCCCTCCCCGCCCCCCGTGCGCCCCGTGTGCGGAGCCCACTGGAGAGCCGGGATCGCCCCCGCCCCCCGTGCGCCCCGTGCGCGGAGCCCCCTGGAGAGCCGGGACCCCCCTCCCCGCCCCGTGCGCGGAGCCCCCTTGAGAGCCGGGACCCCCCCTCCCCGCCCCGTGCGCGGAGCCCCCTGGAGAGCCGGGACCCCCCCCCCCGCGCCCCGTGCGCGGAGCCCCCTGGAGAGCCGGGACCCCCCCTCCCCGCCCCGTTCGCGGAGCCCCCTGGAGAGCCGGGACCCCCCCTCCCCGCGCCGTGCGCGGAGCCCCCTGGAGAGCCGGGACCCCCCCCCCCCGCCCCGGGCGTGGACCCCCCGGGCGAGCCGGGACCCCCCGTCCCCGCCCCTGGCGTGGAGCCCCCTGGAGAGCCGGGACCCCCCTCCCCGCCCCGTGCGCCCCGTGCGTGGAGCCCCCTGGAGAGCCGGGACCCCCCTCCCCGCCCCGTGCGCCCCGTGTGCGGAGCCCACTGGAGAGCCGGGACCCCCCCTCCCCGCCCCGTGCGCGGAGCCCCCTGGAGAGCCGGGACCCCCCCTCCCCGCCCCGTGCGCGGAGCCCCCTGGAGAGCCGGGACCCCCCCTCCCCGCCCCGTGCGCGGAGCCCCCTGGAGAGCCGGGACCCCCCCTCCCCGCCCCGGGCGCGGAGCCCCCTGGAGAGCCGGGACCCCCCCTCCCCGCCCCGGGCGCGGAGCCCCCGGGAGAGCCGGGTCCCCCCCTCCCCGCCCCGTGCGCCGAGCCCCCTGGAGAGCCGGGACCCCCCCTCCCCGCCCCGGGCGCGGAGCCCCCTGGAGAGCCGGGACCCCCCCGCCCCGCCCCGGGCGCGGAGCCCCCTGGAGAGCCGGGTCCGCGCCTGCCCGCCCCGGGCGCGGAGCCCCCTGGAGAGCCGGGACCCCCCTCCCCGCCCCGTGCGCCCCGGGCGCGGAGCCCCCTGGAGAGCCGGGACCCCCCTCCCCGCCCCGTGCGCGGAGCCCCCTGGAGAGCCGGGACCCCCCTCCCCGCCCCGTGCGCCGAGCCCCCTGGAGAGCCGGGACCCCCGCCCCGGGGGGTGGGGGGCTTTAGCCGGCTCCCCACTCCAGAGCCAGGCGGGGGGCCCCTGTTTACGGCACCCGCCCTGCTGAGGCCCGACCCCAGGGCAAACGCTGCGATCTGGCCCCAGGCACTGCCCGGGGCAGGTGTCCCGAGGGGGCGGGAAGCTCCGGGGCTCGGTGCCCGCTGGGCAGCCCATGTCCTGACCGGACCCCGAGCCGAGGGGCGGAGGTTGGAGGAGGTGATTGTGTGTTCAAACAGGGCCCCTCCCCCCCACAGCTGGGAGAGAACCCAGGTGTCCTGGCTCCCAGCCCCCCTGCTCTGACCCACCACTCCGGCCTCCCGCCCCGCCACACTCCAACCCACCAGCCCCCACTCACCTCCCTGAGCCGGGAAGAGAACCCAGGAGTCCTGGCTCCCAGCCCCCGCTACTCTAACCCACCAGCCCCCACTCCTCTCCCAGAGCCGGGGAGAGAACCCAGGAGTCCTGGCTCCCAGCCCCCTCTGCTCTAACCCACCAGCCCCCATTCCCCTCCCTGAGCCGGGAAGAGAACCCAGGAGTCCTGGCTCCCAGCCCCCTCTGCTCTAACCCACCAGCCCCCACTCCCCTCCCAGAGCCAGGAAGAGAACCCAGGAGTCCTGGCTCCCAGCCCCCACTCCCCTCCCAGAGCCAGGGAGAGAACCCAGGAGTCCTGGCTCCCAGCACCCCCTGCTCTGACCCCCCAGCCCCCACTCCCCTCCCAGAGCCGGGGAGAGAACCCAGGAGTCCTGGCTCCCAGCCCCCCTGCTCTGACCCCCCAGCCCCCACTCCCCTCCCAAAGCCGGGGAGAGAACCCAGGAGTCCTGGCTCCCAGCCCCCTCTGCTCTAACCCACCAGCCCCCACTCCCCTCCCAGAGCTGGGTAGAGAACCCAGGAGTCCTGGCTCCCAGCCCCCCTGCTCTGACCCGTCAGCCCCCACTCCTCTCCCAGAGCTGGGGAGAGAACCAGGAGTCCTGACTCCCAGCCCCCCCTGCTCTAACCACCAGCCCCCACTCCCCTCCCAGAGCTGGGGAGAGAACCCAGGAGTCCTGGCTCCCAGCCCCCCTGCTCTGACCCACAGGCCCCGGCTCCCTGAGAAGGAAGCAGAGAGGGAGTGTGTGTGTGTGTGTGTTGGAGAGAGAGAACAGACTCTGGGAAGGAAGTGGGTTTAGAGTAGCTTAGAGCAGGGCGGGCTGGGAGCCAGGACTCCTGGGTTCTCTCCCCGGCTCTAGGAGGGGTGTGGGGGCTGGGGGGTTGGAGCAGGGGGGGCTGGGAGCCAGGACTCCTGGGTTCTCTTCCCGGCTCTGGGAGGGGAGTGGGGGCTGGTGGGCCCGAGCCGGGGATGGGGGGAGGGCTGTGGGTCAGGTTGTCACCTGCTGCCTCCCTGAAGTGCAGTCCATGTGCCGGCTGAGGGGGTGAGATCACAGCTTCCCCCCAGTGGCTCGTCCCAACCATTACAACAACCTACTACTGCTTCCCGGCCCAGCGAACCGTCCCCACTTGGGTCCCTCCCGAGGCAGGTGGTGCCCACGGCTCTGGGGTTCCCCCCCCCCACATCACATCTGGGTTCAGGTCTGCCCAGCGAGTCAGCTGCCGGGTCCATGCGAGCCCCTGGCCTAGCGGGGACCCCCCGATCTCAGCGGCGCCCACACGGGCGATGGGGAAACCGAGGCACGGTCCCGTCTCGCTCTGACGGCGCCCCCCCGGCGTTCGCCCCACCCGGCTGGGCCGCGCCCCACGGGGAGGGGAGCTCCGGCCCCTCCTCCGGCCGGCTCCCTCCCACCCTTGTCCTCTCCCCAGGCTATCTGCAGGCCTGCCGGGCCCTGATGATCACGGCCCTGCTGCTCGGCGGCCTGGCCATCCTCTGCGCCGTGGTGGGGATGAAGTGCACCAAGGTGGCGGACGGGAACCCCGAGGCCAAGGGCAAGATGGCGGCCGCCGGGGGCTGCATGTTCATCCTGGCGGGTGAGAGCCTGGGCGGGCCCCCCATGGGCCCAGGAATAGCCACAGGGTGGGGGGCTCTGGCCATGCCCCCGATCTGCCCCCTAGGGGCACTGGGGGGGGAGGGAATAGCCATGGTGTGGGGTGCTCCGGCCCCGCCCCCGCTGGGCCCTGGGGGGCAGGGAACTGCCCCAGCGTGGGGTGCTCCAGCCACACCCCCGGGTGGTGGGGGGCGCGTGGGGCTGCCCCCCAAGGCACTCACCCCGTCTCCCCCCCCCCCAGGGCTGTGCGGGATGGTGGCGCTCTCCTGGTACGCCTTTAACATCACCCGGGACTTCTTCGACCCGCTCTTCCCGGGCACCAAGTAAGTCCGGCGGGCGGGGGGGGGGGGGGAGATCCCGTCCTCACCCCCCGGGAGGCCCCCGGCCCTGACCCCCGTCTCTCCGCCCCCCGCAGGTACGAGATCGGCCCGGCCCTGTACCTGGGCTGGAGCGGGTCCCTGCTGGCCATCGTCGGGGGCGGCTGCCTGCTGGGCTCCTGCTGCGCCCACTCCTCGCGGGACAAGAGGTACCGGGGGGAGGGGCCTTTCACCCCGGGGACCCCCTTGTCCCGGAGCAGAGAGGGGAGACACCCCCCCCACACACACCCCGGCTTCGCGTGACCCCATCCCCCCCTTATATCCCCCCAGCTTCAGCTACCACCACAGCGGGCCCAGGGCCGGCCCTCAGCGCCTGCGCAGAGGCTCGGACGGCAGCAGCGTCGGGAAATACGGCAAGAATGCCTACGTTTAGGGGTGGGGACCGGGGATGTGGGGGGACTGGCTGCAAATCCCCCCCTTCCCGGCTCCCCACTCCCCCCCTGCACCGGACTCGGCGGCCGGTGTCACCGCGTTCCTGGCCACGGGTGAGGGGGCAGGATTGTTCGACAACCAGAAGACGCCGGGCGTTCACCCCACCCCGGGCAGGTGAGATGCGCCCCCGGGGCTGCAGCGGAAGGCAAAAAAAATAAACCCCACACAACGTCCCTGCTCATCCGACTTGGCCGGGGGGTGGAAGAGTCCTTCCTGACCCCAAATCCGGGGATCGGTTGGACCCGGACCACAGGAGCAGCCAGGCAGGTAGAAAGAGGGGTCCCTGGCCCCCCACCGCCGGCGTCTCATCTCCAGTCGTGGCCGAGCCCTGATGCGTCAGAGAAAGCTGGAAAAAAATAACCCCCAAGCTGCACCCGGCGAGAGGGGGAAAATCTTCCTGACCCTGCAGGCACCCAGGCGAAGCCCTGAAGCATGAGAGTGGATCTGAGCGTCCCCGTGCGGACAGGAACTTTTCAATGAGATGATTTTTTTTTCCCCATGGGAAAAGGCCGAGCCACAGAAACCGAAACTGTTCGGGGGAAGGTGTCGGTTCTGCTTGGGGGCGGGGGCGTTAAAAAGGGTCAGGAATGGGCTGGCACCGCCTTGGTCAGTGCAAAAGGGAGGCTGCTTATAGTCCGAACGGAGCCCAAGCGCTGAGACGGTGGCGTTTCCACGGACCGGCTCCGCGACCTGTCGGCTCCCGAACGCGGGTGAGGTTTCCCGGGCTGGGGGGGGGGGGTTGAAAATCCACGGGGGCTGGGAAAACGGAGCCCGGTGGTGGGGGGAGGAGGCGCTTGGTGCCTCGGTTCCAGCGGGGAGCTCCGGGGGGGGTTCGCCTCCCGGCTCGTGCCCGGCGGGGCCGATCCGGCGCGGGCAGACGGGGCGGAGGATGCCGGCGCGGGGGCGGCTGGAGACTGCCACGAAGCCGGCCTGACTTTCTCCACCCGCCTGGAGTTTGGGGGGGAGCCCGACTCGTCACCTGTTTTGTACAAAATAAACACGTTCTTTGAACGCAAAGGCCAGGCGGTTCCTGGGGGGGGTGGCTAGTGGGGTGGCTGGTGAATACAGGGGGGGCTATTATAACCCGGGACGGCTTGGGGGGGGGACTCCCGGTCCCCCAGACCAGCGCCACATTGACGGCACTGCTCCAGCCGGGGCTAAAACAGAGGCGTCTTTTAGCTCGCGCAGCAGAGGTTCACACCCGGGGATGAGGAACGCGCCGGGGCCAATTTGAGCTCCCCCGTAGGAGCGCCAGAACCGGGGTAGAATGGGGGGGGGGACTGTGGTCCCACCCCCCCCTGCCCAGGCCAGGGTGAGAGCTGCCCACGGAGCCGGGGCAGCTGGAGGACGTCCCGGATCCTCCACCCCCCGCCCTCAAGGCTCCGTGGCTGACGAGAGATCATGTAGGAGAACGGCCGGGCCTGTTTGTCAGGGCCTGATTGGTCCGGCCCGGGACGCAGGCCCGTTCCTGGCTCTGCGGCGAGCCCCGTCGCGGTCCCGTGCCTCAGTTTCCCCTCCCACCCTTTAGGCTGAGGTCTCCGGGCAGGGGAGGGTCTGGGCCGTGCCAAGCAGGACGGTGGCCCGGATCGAAGTTGGGACCTTGGCCCAACAGGGGAGCTGATTTTGGTCAGGGCCTCTAACCCCGTACTTTTGGGGGGGGGGGCTGTTTCATTCCAATTCTTGCCCACGACTAACTCCAAGGCCTAACACACAGTTCGGAGAAAAGTCCTCGCAGTTAAAGATCTACCCCCCGGGCCAGGCGCAAGCAGCATCACACCTCGCCCCCCCTTCAGGAAAAAGACACCCCCCCCCGGATGCTACTGAGGTTACCCCCCCAGTGAACCCTTTCAGGCCCCCGGAAAGCCTCCGCTCCTCCTTCCCAGCCCAGCTCGAGCAGGCCGGCGCCCAAAGGAAAACCAGGTCCCCGTTTGCAATACAAACTTTAATCCCAACGCTCGGGGGCGGGGGCGCGGGGGCCACCCCCGTGCAATGATTCCGGGGCGCCACCCGGTCCTGAAAATAAATCAACGTTAAAAATCGTATCTATAAAATAGCAAAGGGGGGGGGCGGCGACGCTACCAGCCACCGGCACGGAGGGTGCGAACGATCATTCACTGAAGAAAAGTTCAGCCGCCCGGACAGAAATTCCCGGCGGCCTCGTAGAACGAGGGAGAACAGAACCGCTCGGCCCACCGAGAGGGACCCGGAACAGGGAGCTAGGAAGGCGGCTGCGTCTTGGTTAGCGACACAAAGGCCGGGGCGGGATTTTGCCAAGAAGGGGAAACGAATTTGATTTCTTCTGCGAAAAATAGATCAGGGAATGTTCCTGGAACGGGGGTGACGTTTCAGCCAGAGCTCGTGACTGTGCAAAGGAGATTTTCTTAAGGGGGGGAAAAGGCTTTTTTTGGTTCATTAAAAAAAATACTAATAAATAATCCAGCAAATATCCCGCCCCCCCCCGGACTCTGAGCTGAAATGCCTGGCCGGCTTTCCAGGGCTCGCTGGAGGTCGGCTATGTGGGTCCCGTGCCCTGCAGCCCCCCGCTGACGTGACGGGGGAGGGCTCGGCGAAAAGGCAGAGGGGTCTGCGAAAAATCGCAACAAAAAAATGAAGAAATTAAAAAAAAAAATGGTTTTGTCTTAAATTTTCCTGCGGGACAATTTCGATTTCCTGGCGGGAATTCAAAATCTCGTGGGAGATGTAGTTCGAGCACCTTGTGCTCCGCCTTCTGGACTGGACTCCATCTCCCATGATGCACCACTACTGGAGGGGGAGGAGTGCATTATGGGAGCCCCTATGGGAGACGCAGGCCAACCCCATAGGAGGCAATGGCCCCCCCCCCATGACACCTCCCATGAGGCCAAATAGAAAATGTGTCATTTTTGAGGCATTTGTTTGTTCCGACCAAAAGCCGTAACTTTCCAAAGCAGACGCGTTTCCCGTGCGGCAGGCAGCCCCCGGGGCAAATCATTCTCCTTTGGAGGGGAACATTTCCAGTCAACGCTCGCGCCGAAGCTTCAACACCGACCGCTTTTCTCCTAAGTGTGCGTTGGGCGTTAGCCATCGCGCGCCGCCGCCGGGAAGCGAATTAAAAAGCTGCTTCGCTCCAGGGCCGAGAGGCTGCGCAGGCGGAGCGAATCGAGCCGGTTCTCCGAGAAGTTCAGCGCAGAAAGAGCGACCCTCGCGGGCCTTCTTGACGCACCCGAGAGAGGTGGCGAAACAATCTCGTTCTCCCGGGGAGAGCCAACGGCCCGGAGCCGGCCCCGTTCCCAGGCCGGAGAGAAACGTGGCAGGAAACGGTTGAGGCGATGAGCGGGAGGCGGCTCCGGGGCGCGGGCAGCAGTCACTGCAGGGGAGCCCGTCGGGCCCGGTCTCCCCCTCGCCGCGCGGGCCGGAGCGCGTCCTCCCGCCCCGCGCTAGTTGAAGTGGAATTTGAAGTGGAAGTTGCCAGAGCCGAAGGGGTTGAACTCGAAAGGCCAGTGCTGGGGGTGCCCTCCCGCTCCTTGCTGGTTCTCGGGGTCCAAGGGGTCCTCTCCGGAGTCGAACTTCTGCCGCATGTCTGGAGGGGAAAGGCGGGGAGATCAGGACCTACCCACTAGGCACTGCTGCCCGTGGCCTGGGAGGAGAGAATTTCTGCCAGGCCCCCAGGGTGACCGACTGCTTCTGCCCAGGCGCCGCCCGCCCCCCCGGGCCAGGCCCCTACCTGGGTCCGTCAGCACCTCCTTAGCGGCCGCGATGTCAATGAATTTCCTCTCCGCCTCCTTCTTCTCGTCCGGGGACTGGAAGTTGTCGGGGTGCCATTGCTGGGCCAGCTTGCGGTAGGCCTTGATGATCTCCTGCTTGTTGGCGTTCCTGGCCGGGGGGGGGGGGGGGGGGGGAAGAGGCGGGTTAAGGACGCGGAACAGAGAGAGCGGATTGGGGGGGGGGGGTCGCGCCGGCGGTCGGGCCCAGTCGGGGTCCCGTCTACACTAGCCGGGCCGCCAGAGAGTCCAGGTCTGGGGTCCCCAGGTCCAGCCCAGGGGTCTCAAACTCAAAGGACCACGGGGGCCACATGAGGACTAGTGCATTGGCCCGAGGGCCGCGTCACCCCCAGAAGGTGCAGGAGGGGCGTATGGTGTGGCAGGGGCTCAAGACAGGGAGTTGGGGTGTGGGGTGCAGGAGGGGTGCAGCAGGCGGCTCAGGGCAGAGATTTGGGGTGTGGGGTGCAGGAGGGGTGCAGGTGCAGCAGGGGGCTCAGGGCAGGGGGTCGGGGTGCAGGAGGGGTACGGCAGGGGGTCGGTGCAGGGTGCAGCAAGGGCTCAGACAGGGGGTTCGAGTGCAGGGGGGGCTCGGGGGGGGGCTCCGGCCCGGTGCCCACCAGAGGCAGGTCAGGCTCCCCGCCCGCCCTGCCCCCGCACCGCTGGAACGTGGGGGAGCAGGGGCACAGGTGTGTGTGTGTGGGGGGGGGTGTTGCTGTGCTTCAGGCACCGCCCCAGCAGCTCCCACTGGCCGGGAACAGGGAACCGGAGCCGCTCTAGGTAAAGGTGGGAGAGGGCGGGGGGGCCGTGAGGGGACCCCCCCGGGCTAGAAGCACCTCCACGGGGCACAGAACCCGGGCTCTGATCCAGCGAAGGTCTCAGAACCCACAGCTGGACGTCGACGCGGGACAAATTCCCCCTGGCCCCGGGGGTCCCTGGAACGACTTCCCGTCGGGTGGCGGGTGTCATATCCCCTGTACTGCGAGCCGCGAGGGGAGATTCCCCCCACGCCGCCGGTTCGAAGCCCGGCCTGGCCAGTGACCCCCACCTCCGGATCCCCAGGATCTTGTAGTAGTCGCGCTTCCTCGACTGCTTCAGCAGCTTCTGGGCCCGCTCCAGCCCTTCCTTCACCTCCTCGTTTTCCCCGTCCAGCTCCTTGGCCGCCTGGTAATCCTCCACCGCTGCGGAGCAAGCAGAGCTGCCTCACGCCGTGCCCGGCTCCCTGCGCCAAGGGACCGGCCCGGAGCCGTCGCTGCCGCTTGCCGGCCGCGGGCGTTCGGGTGCCCGGTTCTCCTCGGCGGGCTCCCCGGGGAAACTACAGCTCCCAAGATGCACCACGGCGACGGCGCTCCCTTGAGGGGCGATCACGGTGCATCATGGGAGATGGAGGGCCCCCCGCGGGACGCGCCCACGATGCACCGGGGTCTCTCCCCCCGCTGCTGTAGTGCAGCGTGGGAGCCCCTGGCGGAGGGGCCTCGGGGAAGGCGGAGACCCCCCCAAATACAGCTCCCGCCCCGCCCCCCATCTCGAAGGGGGTAGATCGGGGGGGGGGGGGGTGTCGTGGGAGTCATAAGGACCCCGAACTACAATTCCCAGAAGGCAATGCCTCCCGCCTGCAAGAGGGAGGACTGCAGAGCATCATGGGATATGCAGTCTCACAAGGGGACCCCCGGCCCCAGAACCACGTCACCCAGGAAGTACCAGTTTTCATCTCGAATTCGTCCAGACTCGATTTCTGCCCCTTTTTTGAAGGGGGGGGGGGGATTTTCCACTGAAAAATTTTGACAAAAAAGCCCCTCCCCCTGCCCTGCCCCCACTATACCCCACACCACTCCCCTCCCCCAGCTTGGGTAGAACCCAGGAGTCCGGGCTCCCAGCCCCTCCCACCTCACTGGCTCCCAGACGTGCCCCCACTGACCCCAGACACACACACACTGGCCCTACCCCACTCCCCCTCAGAGCTGGGAGCGAACCCAGGAGTCCGGGCTCCCAGACCCGCCCCGCTCCACCCCACTCCAGGAGTCCCGACCCCCCGGGCGGTGCTCCAGCCGCTAGGCCGCGCTGCCTGCCAGCACGGGGCCGGGGGGCTCCTTCCCCGAGGGCGGCGGCATCGCCGGCAGCCGGCCCCGAACGTTCCCCACGGGGAGGCCGGGGAGAGGGCTGCTCCGGCTCGGCCCCACGCCCCGGGCCCCCCTACCTCTCTGGAAGTCCCCGTTCAGGACGTAGGCCTCGGCCCGGTCCCGCAGGACGAAGACGTTGCCCGGGTCCCGCTGGTGCGCCTCCGTGCAGACCTCGACGGCTTCCTGCGGCCGTTTGCTCTGGCGGAGAGGGGGGAGAGGGGGGTCAGGCTGCGGCCGTGGGGACCGCTGCCCTGCGGTGCCGGGGTCTTACCCTGGGCACACACGGGGGCAGACAGAGGGTGACCAGACGTCCCGCTAAAATCGTGACCATCCCCATATTTGGGTGGTGGTCCCCCATCCCGAGACGCAACTTGTCCCGATCTTTCGCTCCGCCGGCAGCCCCCAGCCCCCCGACGGAGCTGCGTTGCGCCAGCCCCTCGCCCGCCTTCGGAGGCCCTCCCGGCACCGCAGGGAAGGGTCACTTCTCCCCACCGCACCGAGGGAAACTGAGGCACGCAAGGTCAAGGCACCGTTTTCAAAAGCGAGGCCTTTCGATCGAGTCGCTTTAGGGGGCGGAAGCACGCGGCGGCTTTCGGACGCGCGGCCGTCGGCCACCTGCCGTCGGTCCCACCGCGGCCGCACCAGAAATCGAACCCAGGAGTTCGGATTCCCGCAAGTCGGGCGACTGGATAATTGGCCAGCACCATTTCTCCCCTCCGAGAGCCCCCCCGGGGGGGGGGGGTTGCAGGCAGGGTCTCTCCTATCCTAGGATAGTTTGGATTTTCCGGCCGGAAACGACCCCCCGGTTTCGGACCCGTCCTAACCCCAGGGGAGGGGCACCCGGAGCCAGGCCCAGCGAGCGCAGGACAGGCCCAGAGCCTCTGCGTTGGGGGGGCACAAGCACCCGCTGCTGGGCACTGCCCCGTCCCCCCGACTGCCGCCACCCCTGGAACGACCGCGGGGCCCACGGGCCGCCCGCAGGGGGCGGGGCTTAGCGCCACGGCCAATCACAGAGCTCCTCAAAGCCCCTTTACAGAGAGCGCGGGGGGGGGGGGGGGAGCAGGCGCTGGGCCGGTCCCGCTGCTGCCCCCTGCTGGGGGGGACGGGCCCTGCTCCGTGTGTGTGTGTGTGTCTCTGCTGCCCCCTGCTGGAGGGGACGGGCCCTGCTCCGTGTGTGTGTGTGTGTGTGTGTGTGCGTGCGTGTCTCTGCTGCCCCCTGCTGGGGGGGACGGGCCCTGCTCCGTGGGTGTGTGTGTGTGTGTGTCTCTGCTGCCCCCTGCTGGGGGGACGGGCCCTGCTCCGTGTGTGTGTGTGTGTGTGTGTGTGTGTGTCTCTGCTGCCCCCTGCTGGGGGGACGGGCCCTGCTCTGTGTGTGTGTGTGTGTGTGTGTGTGTCTCTGCTGCCCCCTGCTGGGGGAGACGGGCCCTGCTCTGTGTGTGTGTGTGTGTGTGTGTCTCTGCTGCCCCCTGCTGGGGGAGACGGGCCCTGCTCTGTGTGTGTGTGTGTGTGTGTCTCTGCTGCCCCCTGCTGGAGGGGATGGGCCTGGCTCTGTGTGTGTGTGTGTGTGTGTGTGTGTGTGTGTCTCTGCTGCCCCCTGCTGGGGGAGATGGGCCCTGCTCTGTGTGTGTGTGTGTGTGTCTCTGCTGCCCCCTGCTGGGGGGACGGGCCCTGCTCTGTGTGTGTGTGTGTCTCTGCTGCCCCCTGCGGGGGGGACGGGCCCTGCTCTGTGTGTGTGTGTGTGTGTGTGTCTCTGCTGCCCCCTGCTGGGGGGACGGGCCCTGCTCTGTGTGTGTGTGTGTGTGTGTGTGCGCGCGTTTGCGTCTGCCACCCCCTGCTGGAGGGGACGGGCCCTGCTCTGTGTGTGTGTGTGTGTGTGTGTCCCCACTGCCGCCCCCTGCTGGAGGGGACGGGCCCTGCTCTGTGTGTGTGTGTGTGTGTGTGTGTGTGTGTCCCTGCTGCCCCCTGCTGGGGGGGACGGGCCCAACTGTGTGTGTGTGTGTGTGTGTGTCCTGCCGCCCCTTGCTGGACAAGCGCAGGGTCCAAGCCCTCACCAGGGGAATTCCCCCCCCCCCCCGGGTCAGATCGGCCGGGACCCAAGGGGGCGGGTGATGTGGGGCGGGTCTCCCCGCTCAATTCCCTGCCGCGGCAGGGGCCTCGGCTCGGCACAGGGCGCACACCAGGCGGGTCCTGCCGAGGAGCGAAATGCTTCGCGCTCTGCACAGGGGGAACGGAACGGCCCGTGGCTAGGAGACCCGGCTACAGCCAATGGGCCCTTCTGGCCTCAAACCCGACGAAATCTAGGAAATGTGGCGAGGAGTCTGTGTATAAACACCCCCCGCGCCCCACCCCAGGGGTGGCTGCATCTCAACACCGGGCGAGGAGTCTGTGTATACACAGCCCCCGCACCCCACCCCAGGGGTGGCCGCATCTCAGCGCCGGGCGAGGAGTCTGTGTATACACAGCCCCCGTGCCCCACCCCAGGGGTGGCTGCATCTCAGCACCGGGCGAGGGGTCTGTGTATAAACACCCCCCGCGCCCCACCCCAGGGGTGGCCACATCTCAGCGCCGGGCTAGGGGTCCCCGTATATACAGCCCCTGTGCCCCACCCCAGGGGTGGCCGCATCTCAGCACCGGGCAAGGGGTCCCCGTGTACACAGCCCACACGCCCCACCCCAGAGGTGGCCGCATCTCAGCGCCAGGCAAGGAATCCATGAATACACAGCCCCTGCGCCCCACCCCAGAGGTGGCCGCATCTCAGCACCGGGCGAGGAGTCTGTTTATACACAGCCCCCATGCCCCACCCCAGAGCTGGCTGCATCTCAGTGCCGGGCGAGGAGTCTGTTTATACACAGCCCCCACGCCCCACCGCAGGGGTGGCTGCATCTCAGCACCGGGCGTGGGGTCCCCGTATACACCCCCCCCGCGCCCCACCCCAGAGGTGGCCGCATCTCAGCACCGGGCGAGGAGTCTGTGAATACACAGCCCCCGTGCCCCACCCCAGAGCTGGCTGCATCTCAGCGGCGGGCGAGGGGTCCCCATATACACCGCCCCCGCACCCCACCCCAGAGCTGGCTGCATCTCAGCACCGGGCGTGGGGTCCCCGTATACAGCCCCCCCGCGCCCCACCCCAGGGGTGGCCGCATCTCAGCACCGGGCGAGGAGTCTGTGAATACACAGCCCCCGCGCCCCACCTCAGAGCTGGCTGCATCTCAGCGCCGGGCGAGAGGTCCCCGTATACACAGCCCCCGCGCCCCAGCCCAGAGCTGGCTGCATCTCAGCACTGGGCGAGGGGTCCCTGTATACACAGCCCCTGCGCCCCACCCCAGAGGTGGCCGCATCTCAGCACCAGGCGAGGAGTCTGTGTATACACAGCCCCCATGCCCCACCCCAGAGCTGGCTGCATCTCAGTGCCGGGCGAGGGGTCCCCATATACACAGCCCCCGCGCCCCACCCCAGAGCTGGCTGCATTTCAGCCCCGGGCGAGGGGTCCCCGTATACACAGCCCCCGCGCCCCACCCCAGAGCTGGCTGCATTTCAGCCCCGGGCGAGGGGTCCCCGTATACACAGCCCCCGTGCCCCACCCCAGAGCTGGCCGCATCTCAGCACCGGGTGAGGCGTCCGCGCCCATACAGCCGTCCCAACCCCGCTGTTTGTGTCTCCCACCCCCGGGGGGCGCTCCCTCAGGCTCTCCCCGCAGCCCGCGGGGCGGACGCGGGCGCGAGGCCGGGCTCACCTTGGACAGGCAGTGACAGATGCGCGCCTTGGCCTTGACGACATAAACCTCCACTTGCGGCTCCGTCTTCATGGCCGCTTTGTACTTGTCGATGGCTTCCTCGTACCTGGCCCCGGGAACGGCACGGGTCACCCGCCGGCAGGGCTCGAGCGGGCAAGGGGGCGGGGAGGGGAACGGAACACCCACAACACGCCAGACCTAGAGCCGGGGGGGGGGGGGGGGCTTCCGGGGGAAAGGGGCAGAGGAAGAGATCCCAGAATACCCGCCTGCCCCCAGGATTCCTGTATAAACAGCTCCCTGTGCTCCACCCCAGAGGCGGCTGCATCTCAGTGCCGGGTGAGGGGTCCCAGTATAAACAGCCCCCGTGTCCCACCCCAGAGGTGGCTGCATCTCAGCGCTGGGCGAGAGGTCCTCTTATACACAGCCCCCCACATCCCAACCCAGAGGTGGCCGCATCTCAGCCCCTCCACTACTCCCAGCAATCCAGGGGAGACTCCCCAGAGATTCCCACCCCAGAGCTGGCCACATCTCAGAGCTGGGCGAAGGGTCCCTGTATAAACAGCCCCCGTGCCCCACCCCAGAGCTGGCCGCATGTCAGCGCTAAGCGAGGGGTCCCCATATAAACAGCTCCCAGGTCCCACCCCAGAGGTGGCTGCATCTCAGCCCCTCCACTACTCCCAGCAATCCAGCGGTTCCTCCCCAGAGATTCCCACCCCAGAGGCAGCTGCATCTCAGCCCCTCCACTACTCCCAGCAATCCGGGGGTTGCTCCCCAGAGATGCAGCGGAGGGGTAGGGGGGATTTCAAGGCACCCCCTGAAGCCACAGCCCACCCGGCTGGGAGGACCCCGCCTCTCACGGCCCCCGGCTTTATGGGAAGCGGGCGGGCCGGGCCGTCACCTCTGCGCTCGGACGTGCTCCTCGGCCGACTCCAGCTGCTTGGAGAGCTTCTTGACCTGCTTGTAGTGGGCGAAGCAAGCCTTGTCGTCCTGGTCCAGCTTGAGACATTCACGCACCTGCCTGGGGAGGGGAGACCGGGGACAGGTGGGGCGGGTGGCTGGGAGGCGCGGGGGTCCCCCACCCTCCGAGATTCCAGCGCATCCGGGCGGGGCTCGGAGCCAAAGCCTGTCACCTCCGGGGCAGGGTTTCAAGGTGGCCTGGGGTGGGGGAGGTTCCTCGTACCCGCCCCCAGACATCCCACACCGCCTCGTGCCCCCCCCCAACTCACGCCAGGGCCTCCGGGTGCTCCCCCAGGCCGTAGTAGAGCTGGCTGAGCTTAAGGAAGGCCGCCCGGTTGTCGGCGCGGAGCTTGGTGGTGGGTTTCAGGTCCAGGATGGCCTGGCCGTAGTCGCCCAGCAGGAGGTGGCACTCGGCGCGCAGCTCCTTGGCAGCGGGGTTCCACGGGGAGATCTGCGGCCCAGGGAGCAAAGGGGAAGGGTGAGAGGGGCTGGACCCCGCCTGGCCTGAGGGCGAACGGCACCCTGGGAAAGGGGGCTTTATGGTGTCCTTCCGCCAGAGCGGGGAAACTGAGGCAGGGCCGGCCCAGGGGGATTGCACAGGGAGCTGCGTTTGGAAATGCTGCTGCATTGCCCCGTGGGAACTGTATGCCGGGTGCCCCATCTCCCCATTCTCTGCGATGGGCGGGGCTTCCCGGCCGGACCGCATCTCCCATGATGCACCACAGCCAGGGACTCCCATCATGCCTCACCTTCCCTCCCCACAAGCGCCGTGTATCATGGGAGATGTAGTTCAGACCAGACTCCCAGGGCAGATATCATGGCAGCCTCCACCTCTGGCAGGGTGAGGGGACGCATCCCGGGAGGCCGTGGCCGTGGTGCATCATGGGAGATGTAGTTCGGACCAGACTCCCAGGGCAGATATCATGGCAGCCTCCGCCTCTCGGAGGGTGAGGGGACGCATCCCGGGAGTCCGTGGCCGTGGTGCATCATGGGAGATGTAGTTCGGACCAGACTCCCAGGGCAGATATCATGGCAGCCTCCGCCTCTCGGAGGGTGAGGGGACGCATCCCGGGAGTCCGTGGCCGTGGTGCATCATGGGAGATGTAGTTTGGACCAGACTCCCAGGGCAGATATCATGGCAGCCTCCGCCTCTCGGAGGGTGAAGGGACGCATCCCGGGAGTCCGTGGCCGTGGTGCATCATGGGAGATGTAGTTCGGACCAGACTCCCAGGGCCGATATCATGGCAGCCTCTGCCTCTCGGAGGGTGAGGGGACGCATCCCGGGAGTCCGTGGCTGTGGTGCATCATGGGAGATGTAGTCCCAGCTGGGACCCTACAGGTGAAGCGGGTTGTGATGCACCAAAGAGCGACCCGTGCGGGGGTCAAAGCACCTCGGAACGGCTCAGGCCAGCAGCGCCCCCTCTCCCCAGCTCGGAGACGGCGCGATCCCCCCGCCCCCGGCACGTACCTCGACGGCTCGCTCCAGGATGCCGATGGCTCCCGCGTAGTCTGTCCTCTGATAGGCCGCCCGGGCCTCCTGCATGCTCACTTCCAGCTCGGTGAGCCTGGCTAGCTGGGTCTGAGCCTCCTTGTGGCCGGGGTCGCTCTGCAGCTGCGGGGGGGCGCGAAGGGGGAAGCAGAGGGGAGGGGAAAAACCCAACAAGGATTGGCAGAGGCCCGGAGGGGGTCCCCCGGCCAGTGCCCTTTGGGGGCCGAGGTTCCATTCCCACGCCGCTCACGAGGGGGGGTCCCTTCTCGCGGCACTCACCACGGCTTCGAAGTCCTGCTTGGCCTGCTCCGTGTTCCCCTGCTTCAGAAGGACGTTACCCCTCTGCAGCCGGGCCTGGGGAGGAGGAGAGAGAGCGAGAGCAGATTCCCAGTGATTCAAACCGAGGCAAAGTTCTTAACGCTCAAGCCCGGCGGGTTGTGCTCCGGTGCCACGTTCGGTTCCCAGGGGAGGTTTGCTAAAGCAGCCGAGGGAGGAGCCTACGTGGCACGGGAAAGTCAAGGCTATCTTAACGTTTCGGACCTAGCGCCTTTCGGCTATGGAGCGCAGCGCCCGTGCCAGAGGAGAGTCAGCGTCATTATCCCTGTTTGACAGAGCGGGGAAACTGAGGCACGGGGGTTCTCAAATTTTTTTTATTTTTTTTTTTTTTAACTGGGACCCACTTGGAAAATATTTCAGGTTCTGAAGACTCCCCCTCCCCCCTGCATACCAGGCCACCCTTACTTCTGCGCTGCTGCTGGGGGGCGGTGCTGCCTTCGGTGCTGGGTGCTCGGCCAGCAGCTGCTTCTCTCCGATCACCCAGCTCGGAAGGGCTCGGGCGGTCAGCCCCGCATGTGGCTGGCCACCAGAAGGCCTGGCAACTTGCAGCCTCCCTGTAATAACCTCGTGCCCCCCAGCTTGAGAACCCCCCCCCCGCTAGATTTTTAGGGGCATTCTTACCTTTAAAAAAAACCCCAAAAAAACTGGCCCAAGTGACTTTTAAAATCAGAAGCAGCCATTTCCTCCCAGGGTCCCGGTACGCTGCAATCAGCGCCCCACGGCGCAGCCCAGGTTGGCCGACTCGGGCTCGCGGGGCTAAAAACTGGAGTGCGGCCACTTCGGGTTAGCTGGAGTCCTGGCTCTCAGATCCTGCATGTCTGCCCGGCAACTTTTAGCCCAAATCAATTGCCCTGGGCCCTGAAACTCAGGGCTGTGAGGTTTTTATCGCAGCCTCGACATCCCCTCTCAGGCCTGCTCTGCTTCAAAGAGGAATCCGTTGATTTTAAAACGGTCAGCGATGGGGAATCCATTAGCCCCGTCTGACAGATGGGCAAACTGAGGCAAAGTGATTTGCCCAGGGTCACCGGTCTGGGAACAGAATCCGGGTCACTAGACTAGCCCACGCTGCCTCAAGCAGGATCTTTTGCAAATCGCAACCTGCTTTCAGTGGTGTCTCCCTTAGGTACCTTGAAAACCCTGGCCATAAAAAAAAATCATATTTAGGGAGAATTAAAAACAGGCAGACGGATTTTCAGGGTTTTAGCTGGCTCTCCCTGTTACACCTCCGGCATACCAAAGCAGTTCACAGACCCTAGTTAACCCCAGGCAGAGAGTGTCATTAGCCCCAGAGAGGGAAACTGAGGCACCAAAAGAGGCCAGGCCTGGCCTCAGGCCCAGCTGGGAGGCAGTCGGGCGAATCCCCCGAGCTCTCCCAGTCATGTGCCTTAACTACCTTGTTCTGGCCACAAAAGCAGAACGGCAACACTATTTACACGTTTATGTCAACACGCATCCGGCCGAACCGGTTTTGAATCAGTTTTGGCAGCTCAGTGCTGGCCGGGAATCATTCTGAACAGCTGTGTCTGAGCTCAGGCAGAGAGAGAGAATGCCTTGGATAGCCAATGCCTAGTGGTTAGAGCTAGCGCAAGGGAGACCTGGGTTCGAGTCCCCGATCTGCACGGTTTTCGGCTCAGGGATTCGAGAGAGGAATCTCGAGTAGGTAACGTTCTCTCTGTATTCGGTGACCATCGCTGCTGGTATCCTGCGTCCAGCCGCGGGGTTCCACCACTCCAGAAGGACGTGGATGAACCGGAGAAGCTACGGGAGCGATTGGAAGATTGGAAACCATGCCCGAGAACGAGAGACGGCAGGAGATTGTCAAGCTAAACGGATCAGAGAGACGATGAAGGGGTGACCTGACCACCGTTTCTAAGCACCAACGCGGAGAACAGCCACGTGATAATAGCTGGCTCGTCCATCTAGGAGAAAAAGGTCTAACCAGCTCCGATGGCTGGATATTGAAGTTGGACAAATTCAGTCAGAAAATAAGGCGTACATTTTTCACAGTGGGGGTAACTCACTACTGAAACCACCGACCGCCCCCGGCCGTGTTTAAATCTCGATCGGCTGCTTCTCGACGAGAGCTGCTGCAATTTAACCTGGAGATATCTTGGGGAAGGTCTCTGGCGTTTATTACACAGGTGAGATGCTCAGAGTGGTCCTTTCCGGCCTTGGGATCGACGAATTTGGGTCTCCCACCCCCGCGAGCTAAGCTCTCTGACCCCCCAGGGGAGAGCCAGTCTCCCCACTTGGCGTTAAGTACGTCAGTCGTCCTTCATAGAGACCACTCGCCTGGGCTACCTGACCCGGGGGGGCCGTCCTGAGAACAAATCGCCTTTTTCTGACCGAAACAAATTCTCCATCGGGCAATTCCCGACCAGCTCCGGCGGGAACAGATCAGCAGCTGGGAGGGGGCTGAGACGACGGCCTTGGAGGGCCAAGCACGGCCCGGTTCAGAAGGGACCCGGCCCACGGCCCCCCAGGAGGGGAGCGGCGAAAGGAACCGACCGTTAGCCAGTCACCCCGCGAGCCCGAAGCGGGACGAGCAGCTGGGACTTACGGCCAGGAAGTCGGGCTTGAGCTCAATGGCCTTGGACAGGTCGGGCAGCGCCGAGCGGAACTTGCCCATGGCCAGGTAGATGGTGGCGCGCTTGTAATAGGTGAGGTAATTCTTGGGGTCGCCTTCTGCAGGAAGGAGAATGTGTTACCGGAGTCCTGGCCCCGCCCCCGGTTGCCTAGCCCCGCCCCCGGTTGCCTAGCCCCGCCCCCCGGTTGCCTAGCCCCGCCCAGATCTGCTCTCCCTGCACACCCCGCCACTTCCCGCCAACCGCAAGGCCCCATTCACGTACCTGCCCCCCAGCTGTCCCCCCGCCCCCAACGCCCCTCCCTGGCGCCGAGTTCCCGCCCACTGTCCCCAGGGCACTCCGGCGAGCGCGGAGGAGGCTGGCGGCCGCCGTGCTCCCTGGCCAGCCGGCGCCGCCCCGCGCCCGCGCCCACTCACCGACGGCGGAGTGGTAGTGAGACAGCGCCTCGGCCAGCTGTCCGGCCGCCAGCAGCTTGCGCCCCATTTCCAGGTGGTTCTCGATCTCCGCCTGCCCCGAGGCCAGCAAACCTGCAGCGGACAGAGCGGCTCAGCGGCTCCCCGACCCCGATCTACGCACCGCGCCGGGAGCCAGAGAACCACAGGGGCACCTCGGCGCTCTCCCCCCACATCGTGCATCTGGGGGGTCTAAAGCATCCCGGCCTCCTTTGGAAAACCTCCACCCCTTCCTGAGGCAGCAGCATTGTCCAGTGCCTGCTAGCTTGGCCACGCCCCTTCCTATCAGCCCCGCCCTCACTCTCCTGGCCACGCCCCTTCCTATCAGCCCCACCCTCACTCTCCTGGCCACGCCCCCATTCTATCGGCCCACCCTCACTCTCCTGGCCACGCCCCTTCTATCAGCCCCGCCCTCACTCTCCTGACCACACCCCCATTCTATCAGCCCCGCTCTCACACTTCTGGCCACGCCCCCTTCTATCAGCCCCGCCCTCACTCTCCTGGCCCTGCCCAGACCCCCCATAACCCCCTCCTATACTAGCCCCCACTCTCCCGGCCTTGCCCCCTTGCTACCTGCCCTGAAGCCACCTTCCCACCCCATCACTTTTCCCTGCTCTCCTGACCTCACCCGCTCTTCCCCCTGCCCCCTCTCCCCCACAACCCCACCCCCACTCTCCAGCCCCTACCCCCTCCCCCACAACCCCACCCCCACTCTCCAGCCCCTACCCCCTCCCCCACAATCCCACCCCCACTCTCCAGCCCCTGCCCCCTCCCCCCCACAACCCCACCCCCACCCCACCAGCACCACCTCCACACTCCGGCCCCTGCCCCCTCCCCCACAACCCCACCCCCACTCTCCAGCCCCTGCCCCTCCCTCACTCTCCTGACCACGCCCCTTCCCCACCAGCCACACCCCCACTCTCCTAATCCCACCCCCTCCATCCCCAGTCTTGGGACCCTTCACCTTCCCCACTCTCCAGCCGCTGCCCCCCCCCACAACCCCACCCCCACTTTCCTGCCCCACCAGCACCACCCCTTTTCTCCTGACCCCCTCCCAACCCCCAGGCCCCGCCCTTTCCCCCGCCACTTACGGGGGGGCCCCGCCCGTGGCGTCCCTCGGGTGCCCGGCTGTCCCCGTTTGGTAGGAACAGGCCCCACATTGGGGGCCTTGTCTTACGTAGGCGCCTATCGCCCCCCCCCTCGATTTTTCACACTTGCTTCCCCTGCTCTGCGGGGGGGGGGGAGGGGCAGCACCAGGGGGAGGAGCCAGCAGCAGGTGGGAGGAGCTAAAGAGCAGCTGGTAGGTGGAGGGGGCGGGGCCAGTAGGGGGCGGGGCTAAGACGTCAGATGGTCATCCAGGTGGGGGGCGGGGCTAGGCGCGACCCAGGGGGCGGGGCCAGCAGGGAGAGGGCGGGGCCAATGCAAAGGTGGTCTTCGCTCTAGGGGCGGGGCCAGCAGGGAGGGGGCGGGGCCAAGGAGGAGGGTGGTCGTCCAGGTGGGGGCGGGGCTAGGAGCGGCCCAGGGGGCGGGGCCAGACGGGAGCGCGCGGGGGGCTGGCCCTGCGGGGAGGGGGCGGGGCTAGCCGCGCGGGAGGGGGCCCCGCACACGGGGGGGGGAGGGGGGACTTCCGGCGCGTTGCCATGGTTACCTGGGAGCTGCAGGTCCAGCAGGACGCAGAGCAGGGAGGCGGCCCAGAGCAGCCGCCGCCCGCAGCGCCACAGCCCCGGCCCGGCTCCCCGCCCGGGCTCCATAGCACCCCCGCTCCGGCGCCAGCCCCGCACTTCCGCATACCGCACTTCCGGCCGCTCTGGCCCCCGGCCTCTCCGTGGTATGCGCGTCACTTCCGCCTGCCCTTCTGGCCGCCGCGCTCTATGGTACGGGCGCGGCCCCCTCCGCTCTAGCCGGCCGCCTCTATGCCCCGGAGGAGCGCGGCGCCACGCGCGCTCTCTCTCTCTCTCAGGCTTCCGCGTTCCCCTCCCCTCCCTCCCGCCGGGCGCGGTTGACCAATCGGGACGCTCCCCTGTGCAGACGGGCAGCGCCGGGAGCCAATGGGCGCGAGGGAGCGGGAATGGGGGCGGGGCCTGGACTGGGGGCGAAGGGTAGGTGAGGGAGGGGAAGGAGGGTCCTGGGAGGGGGAATCTTGGGGGGGGCTGGAACAGCGGGTCTGGGGGGGCTGGGAGGGGGGTCCTGGGGGGAAGGGACAAGGGGTCCTGGGGGGGGCTCTGGGGGGCGGGGAGGGGGGGCCCTGGGACAAGGGGTCCTGGGGGGGTTCTGGGGGGCTGGGAGGGGGGTCCTGGGACAAGGGGTCCTGGGGGGGTTCTGGGGGGCTGGGAGGGGGGTCCGGGGACAAGGGGTCCTGGGGGGGTTCTGGGGGGCTGGGAGGGGGGGTCCTGGGACAAGGGGTCCTGGGGGGGTTCTGGGGGGCTGGGAGGGGGGATCCTGGGGGGGCTGGGATAAGGGTCCTGGGGGGGCTGGAACAGGGGGTCTAGGGGGGATCTTGGGGGGCAGGAACAAGGGGCTGGAATGGGAGGGGATCCTGGGGGGGCTGGGAGAGGGGATCCTGGGGGGCTGGGACAAGAGGTCCGGGGGGGGTTCTGGGGGGCTGGGAGGGGGGATCCTGGGGGGGCTGGGACAAGGGGTCCTGGAGGGGCTGGGGGTTCTGGGGGGCTGGGAGGGGAAAGCTGAGATTTCTGGGGAGCCCCCAAGTGGGAGGGGAACCCCCCCCCCATGTTGGGGGGAAGGGAGGAGTCATTGGGGGAGAGGAGCCCCCGCCCATGTGAAAGGGGGCAGGGAGCAGGTCACTGAGGGGCCTCCCTGCTTGGAGGGGTGGGAAGTGCCTGGGGGGATCATTGGGGCCGAGGGAGGGGAGTTCCCCCCCCATGAAGGGGAACGGGGTGTTCATTGGGGGGAGTTCATAGGTGAACCCCCCTGAGGAGGGAAAGGGGTGTCTGGGGGGGAGTTGAGGTATCTGAAGAACCCCCACCCCTCCATGGAGGGGGGTGGGAAGGCCTTGAGGGGAGAGACAGCCCCCCCCCCCGGCAAGGGAAGGGGTGTGTGGCTGGGGGGGAAGGTTGGGGTCTTTCAGGAGGTGCCCCCCACATGGAGGGGGGCAGGGGTGTGGCGGCGTCTGGGGCTGAGGGAGGGGGATGGGTCAGTGGGGCCGGGAGAGGAGAGCCCCCTATGCGAAAGGGGTGGGGGGGGCTAGCAAGGGGTCAATGGAAAGCCCCTTTTGTAGAGGGGAGGGGAGGCATTGGGGCGATCTACATTGAAAGCGGGGGTGGGGGCTGCCAACGTCCCCCCAGTGTGGAAGGGGAACTGGGGGGTCGTGGGAATGGGAGTCCCAGGAGGAGACGGGGGGAGAAGCCCCCTGCTCAGGAGCACTGGAGGGTCAGGATTGGGGGCTGATCCTGAGGAGTGAGGACCCCGCAGGGCTGGATCCAGGGGCCCAGGCTGCAGCGAGGGGCTGGCCCGGGATACGGTGCTGCAGCCCCATGTCCAAGCCATTCCCCTGCCCCCCAACTCCCCCCGTCTCTCCCCAGCAGGCCGGGGGGCGATGGAGCCAGACTGCAAGCGCAGGAGGATGGAGGAGCCGGCGGACCCCCCGTGGGAGCCGGTGCTGGTGCTGCCCGAGCTGGAGTCGCAGGAGGTCGAGCTGACCCCGGCCTACGCCGCCCCCGTGCTGCTCCGGACCGAGACGTCCCGCCTGGTGCGGGAGCTGGCGGCCGCCCGCCCCCTGCCGGAGCTCCCGCACCTCAAGCGGGTGCGGGCGCGGGGGGGGACCCAGCCGCTGGAGCTGCTCCTCTGCCCGGCCGGCCCCTCGCCGGGCGCCTCGCGGCCGCTGGCGGAGCTCCTCCCCGCCGGACGGGTGGACGTGCGCGGCCTGGGGGAGCCCTTCCTGGTGCAGGTGCCCGCCCGGGCCCCCCTCACCCGGCCCCAGTTCGAGGCGGCCGCCCGGCACTGGCCCACCGCCTTCCACGAGAACAAACGGACCAGCCGGGCCCTGGCCGGGCGCCTCTTCACCCCCCAGGACAAGGCGGCCATGGAAGCTCACATGCAGCAGGCCGTCCGGGCCGCCCGCCGGGGGGCGGAGCTGGGCATGGTGCCGGCGGGCGCCGCCGTGGTGGAGCCGGCCACGGGGCGGGTCCTGGCGGTGGGGCACGACTGCCGGAACGGCCTCCACCCGCTGCTCCACGCCGCCATGGTCTGCATCGACCTGGTGGCTCGCGGCCAGGGCGGAGGCGCCTACAGCTACCGGGACTATCCCGCCTGCTCCTTCCTGCCCCCGGACGGCTGCCCCCTGCCCGGCGAGGGGCTGCCCTACATCTGCACCGGCTACGACCTGTACCTCACCCGGGAGCCCTGCGTCATGTGCGCCATGGCCCTGGTCCACTCCAGAATCCAGCGGGTCTTCTACGGCGCCGCCTCCCCGCACGGGGCCCTGGGCTCCGGCTACCGACTCCACGGCCGCCCGGACCTCAACCACCGCTACGAGGTCTTCCGGGGCGTCCTGGAGGGGCCCTGCCGCCGCCTGGGCCGGGAGCCCGCTGCCCGCTAGCGCCGGGCGCGGCTTTTAGCCCGTCTGTTTTAACAAGCCGAGCTGGACATGGGGGTGTTTTAAATAAAGTTGTTTTAATGGGGATCTGGCTGTGTTACGTGCCGGGGGGAGGAGGGTGTCGGCCACCAAATCTGTGCCCGTTTGGGCTGGGGGGGCTTCCTGGGGGACGGGCCGTGCTGCAGCCGGTTCTGATGGGTGGGAGCTGGGCCCAGGGGTGGCAGGTGAAGCTGCCCCCCCTCGCCCGGGGGGCTGAGACGGTGAGTCTGGAGCCCCTCCACCTGTGGCCCCACCCAATTCCTCCCCTTCCCTCACAGCCCCCCCGTTCCACCCCCACTCCGCCTTCCCCCCCCAACCCCATCCCCCTGCGCCCCAGAGACGCTCTGTGAGAGCTGTTCCAGGGACGTAGGGGGGGGAGATTTTTCCTGAGGCCCCCAAATCCGCCACTGTGCCCCCCTGGTGACCCAAGGCTGGGGGAGATTTAGCCAGGCCGGGGTCCATGGGCCAGCTGAAGATGGTAGCCAGGGTGACCAGATCACCCCACTAAAATATGGGGGCACATTGGCCCCACCCACAGTCCGCCCCCACTCAGCCCCAGGTCCCGCCCCACTCGCCCCCCCCCACCGCGTCCTTCCTCATCCCCCGGCCTGCTGCTGGCTCGCTGCGTCCCTCCTCAGTCCCCCACCCACCGCTCGCCTCCCCACGGGCCACTCACCCCTACGGCGCCGACTTCCCCTCTGCCGGGTGGGTGCTCACCCGCCCCCCACCTCTTCCCGCCCTCGCCCCCATACCACCCCCCTCCCCCAAGTCCTCGCCCCGCCTCTTCTCTGCTGCCGACCGCGGCCGCATCCCCGCTCCTCCCTCCTGCTACGTGCCGCCAAACAGCTGTTAGGCGGCGGGGACATGGCTGCGCTGGTCGGGGGGTGGGGGGAGCTTGGCTGCAATTTTTCCCCATGGGTGTTCCAGCCACGGGGTCAGCACCTCCCTCCCACTCGCCTCCTTACCCCAATATTGCGACAAACGGCGTCCCGATCCGACACTGATCGGGCCGCGGGACAAAGGGTTAAATATCGGGACATCTGGTCGCCCTAATTGCAGCAGAACCCCGTGCCTCCCGGGCTGATGTAGGTGCAATGTGTAGCGGCCAGAGAGCTGGGGGGGATTCCTGCCTGGCCTGGGAGAACCCCCCAACGAATCCCCCCCTCTCGTGCACTAGAGAGAGGGCCCTCCGGAGGTATATTGTCAGCAATCTATTGGGAAGCTGATAAGGGAATAAATCGATAGAGAATGAAAGGCCAGGAAGATAATTAATGCCAGTCCTATCGTTATGGAAAACAAGTCTCAAACAAACCTGATTTCGCTCTTTGATGAGATGACAAGCTTGATTGATCCCGGTAATTGCACAGGAGTAACTGATTTAAAGCCCCACGTGACAGGACGGGAGACTCACAGAGGCTCGTTTAGCCTAACGAAGCGAAGGCGGAGGGGGAATATGATTGCTCTTTATAAATATATCAGTGGGATAAATCCCAGGGAGGGAGAGGAATTATTTAAGCTCAGCACCAATGTGGACACAAGAACAAATGGATATAATCTGGACACTAGGAAGTTTAGACTTGAAATCAGACGAGGGTTTCTAACCATTAGAGGAGTGAAGTTCTGGAACAGCCTCCCAAGGGGAGCAGTGGGGGCAAAAGACACATCTGGCTTCAAGACTCAGCTTGATAAGTTTATGGAGGGGATGGTATGATGGGACAGACTCATTTTGGCAATTAACTGATCTTTGATTATCAGCAGGTAAATATGCCCAGTGGTCTGTGATGGGACGTTAGATGGGATGGGATCTGAGTTACGGCAGAGAATTCTTTCCTGGGTGCTGGCGGGTGAGTCTTGCCCACATGCTCAGGGTTTAGCCGATCGCCATATTTGGGGTCGGGAAGGAATTTTCCTCCAGGGCAGATTGGCAGAGGCCCTGGAGGTTTTTTGCCTTCCTCTGCAGCATGGGGCACGGGTCACTTGCTGGAGGATTCTCTGCACCTTGCGGTCTTTAAACCACGATTTGAAGACTTCAGTAGCTCAGACACAGGTCAGGGGTTTGTTACAGGAGTGGGTGGGTGAGATTCTGCGACCTGCGATGTGCAGGGGGTCAGACTAGATGGTCCCTTCTGACCTTACAGTCTATGACATTCTGATTAAACGACAATCTCAATAAAGCGCCACCCTCGCGGCTAAGTGACATCTCAAAAAGTAGGTGCCCGTGGGGATTCGTCATTGACTGGAGGGTGTGAAATATACAATCTTTGGGCGGATGACACGAAGGTTGGTGGAGTGGTACGTAAGAACCAGGACAGGGCACACTGGAAGTTGTCGTAAGCTGCCCTGCTCGAACATGATGCCTTTTACGGCAGCCAGCTATAAGATGACGAGCTTGATTGATCCCGGTAATTGCACAGGAGTAACCGATTTAAAGCCCCGTGGGACAGGACGGGAGACGCAAAGAGCTCGGCTACAGACTGGGGGACACGGGACTCTGAAAAGGATCCGGGGGGCAGAGTGGACAGACAACTCCCCGTGATGCTGTGGCCAAAGGGGGCTGTTATGGGTCTGCAGGGTCCGGTCTATGCCCCAGCCAGCATCCAGTCCCTTGGGAGTGACCCCTTTAGGGGGCTGGCTCCCAAGGTCTCATACTTTCCCCAAGACTCCAGAATTGGGCCGTCAGACGCCAGGGATCTCTCTCGATGGCTCCAGCGATGCGGGGTTGTGGCATGAGCTGGCACTGCTTCTGCGAGCCTCCCCATGGTCGTAAGGGAACGTTTATTTCACCAAGCAGAGCGATTTGAAAAGTTGCGAGTCAAAGTTCCGGAAACGAACGGTTCCCAGTAAAATAAATCCGTTAAGACGCCGCCTCAAAGCCTCGACTTACTGAACCAAATGCTGTCGCCTTGTCTAACGAAGCTGAGTTCGCCCCGTGACGTCTCAGTTGTTTTCCAGCCAGGTTGGCCGTAGTCCCCTTTTCACGACACAAGCCGCGCTCTCCGCAGCGAAGGAGCCCGGGCAACTCCTCGGCTTCTCCTGCTAGACCAGACTCGTGCTTTGAGCTTACTCATAAACACGATACCCGCCTGCCGTGGGCTTCTCCCTGTAGCGCTCGTGATGGCGTCTCACCTTCACCGTCTTGATTGGTTGCGTCGGGTGGAAACAGACGTACGTTGGAGAAGACGCAAGAGCGACATTTTGCAAATGACCGGCCCGTTACTGGCTGTCAGTAGGAGCCACCGATTCGGCACACAGCCAGTGGATCCCTATGCACCCTTCATGTCCTCAGGGGTCCCTGGGTCACACACATCCAAGATATTGAGCAGATTCCCCCACTGATTTTCTTCTTGTTGCTCCTCTGACCCTGCTGTAATTGTCCATCCCTGTCCCACCATAGACTCATAGAAGATCAGGGTTGGAAGGGACCTCAGGAGGTATCTAGTCCAACCCCCTGCTCAAAGCAGGACCAAACCCAAATCATCCCAGCCAGGGCTTTGCCAAGCCTGACCTTAAACACCTCTAAGGAAGAAGATTCCACCACCTCCCTAGGGAACCCATTCCAGTGCTTCACCACCCTCCTAGGGAAAAAGTTTTTCCTAATATCCAACCTAAACCTCCCCCACTGCAACTTGAGACCATTGCTCCTTGTTCTGTCATCTGCCACCACTGAGAACAGTCTAGATCCATCCTCTTTGGAACCCTCCTTCAGGTAGTTGAAAGCAGCGATCAAATCCCCCCTTATTCTTCTCTTCTGCAGGCTAAACAACCCCAGTTCCCTCAGCCTCTCCTCATAAGTCATGTGCTCCAGCCCCCTCATCATTTTTGTTGCCCTCCGCTGGACTCTTTCCAATTTTTCCACATCCTTCTTGTAGTGTGGGGCCCAAAACTGGACACAGTACTCCAGATGAGGCCTCACCAGTGCTGAATAGAGGGGAATGATCACATCCCTCGATCTGCTGGAAATGCCCCTACTTATACAGCCCAAAATGCCGTTAGCCTTCTTGGCAACAAGGGCACCCTGTTGACTCATATCCAGCTTCTCATCCACTGTAACCCCTAGGTCCTTTTCTGCAGAACTGCTGCCCAGCCATTCGGTCCCTAGTCTGTAGCAGTGAATGGGATTCTTCCGTCCTATGTGCAGGACTCTGCACTTGTCCTTGTTGAACCTCATCAGGTTTCTTTTGGCCCAATCCTCTAATTTGTCTAGGTCCCTCTGTATCCTAGCCCTACCCTCCAGCGTATCTACCACTCCTCCCAGTTGAGTGTCATCTGCAAACTTGGTGAGAGTGCAGCCCACGCCATCCTCCAGATCATTAATGAAGATATTGAACAAAACCGGCCCCAGGAGTCGGGTGACGTTATTGACATGAACTGGGACCGTACAGGTCATTGGTGCAACCAAGGTCCCGTAGTGGCACCAAATCTTGTCTAAAGGGGGTCAAATAAGGTGTCTAAGACAAGGCTCTGGTTTGTTGGGTGCTGGGAGGAGGCCGTGGGGAAGTAACCCAGGGAGTTGTAGCTGTCGCACAACCATACCAGGAGGCACTCTAGACAGCTGCGGTCGACAGCGCCCTGGGCTGGAACCCGGAGTAGAGGGCGGGCCCGGGTTCCTCCCAACTCCTGATCCGACACAGGAGGAACTGACCTGGGCTGTGGCGTCTCCCAGAGGGGAAGGTCTCTGGGCTGTTCCCCGACCCGCAGGGTGAATCCGTGAGGCGAGAAAACCCGCCAATAAGCGCAGGACCCACCGAGGTCGAGGAGGAGCTTTGTCACCGATGGTAGGACAACGAGGGGATTCCTCTCTCTGTGAATGGAGACAAAAGACTGATTCAGTTCATAACAGGGGGGAGAAAAACACTCTGGGTCCGTTCACCAAGGAGATTCCCAGCGACCACTGGTGGTTCATGAATGGCAGGCCCCTGGCTCCTAGGGACTAGCAATCACTGTGACAGACTGAAGTGCGAGGTGAGAATCTACTTTATTAGCTAGGAAAGGTAACTAGTCATAACCGTAGATCACATTTTGTGTGTGTGTGTGTGTGTGGTGGGGGGGGAAATTGTCTGTAACCACTTGTTTCCATCAATCCCGTTTGTTTCTGTCTAAATCTCTCTCCCTTCGCAAATGCATTTCTTTCTGTTTGATAACTGCACTCGAGTGCTGCGTGTGACCCAGGAGCAGTGGCCTACAGTGAAACTGGTAACCTGGGATGGACCTTTGCTTCGGGAACAGAGGATCTGGGGTTTCTCTGAGGATCTGGTGATGATCGGGGGGGGGGGGAATTCATGTCCCGACCGAACATCGGTCCGGACACGGAACAAACAAGTAACTATTGGGACAGTCCCGATAAAATCGGGACATCCGGTCTCCCTCTCACTCACACCGAGCTGGCAAATCAAAAGTCCCTCTTCCTCGTGGCAGGCGACGAGGAGGAAACTCACAGCCCTCAGCACCCCGAGAAGGGTCACCACCTGCGTCTCTGCTGATCCACCTGTGAGATCCACACAGGGGGAGCTCCCGACAGCACAGCTCCCTGACTCAAAATACTCCTAAAGCTCCCCTATGAAATCACGCTACGCGCGCTCTTCCCCCCGGGAAAGCCTGTCGAGAAGCCAGGCTTTCGGGGATACATTGCCAGGCGTGAGCTGTTATTTCTTTTCTCAGGGCTTGTCTCCATTCGAAAGGCTACAACCGCCGCACCTCTCCTTTCAGCGCACCCGCTCCGCCTTGCTCAATGGGATTAGATCAATGTAACTGGGCCGCTCGGGGGCGGCTTCTTCGCATCCCCGAGCGACGTCGTCGAGCCAGCTTCGTTTTCTAGCGCAGACCCGGCCTCACTAAAGCCTCGGGAAAGTGTTTGTCTGTGTGGCGGGGGGACGCAGAAGGATTTACCCACCCGGTAGTGAAAGCGAAGGAGGAAGGTTGATTTCAATTTGACGCTGTAGCTCAGGGGTTCTCGTTTTGTACTGGTGACCCGTTCACACAGCGAGCCTCTGAGTGCGACCCCCCTTTTCAATTAAAAACACTTTACATATTTCACACCATTATAAATGCTGGAGGCAAAGCGGGGTTCGGGGTGGAGGCTGACAGCTCACGACCCCCCACGTAATAACCGCGTGACCCCCTGAGGAGTCCCGCCCCCCCAGTTTGAGACCCCCGGCTGTAGCTGAAATATGGACGATGATTTGGTTTCAGCGTCCACCCGCGCCGTGCGGACTGCTCTGCCCAGATGAAGTTCTGCGGTCGGGGATTACGACTGAACGGCCGGACGCCGCTTCGGATGCCTGCTGTAGGCTCTGTACGGTTTTAGCATCGGTCGTCCGAATGCGAAGCCGGGATGAGACGGACGACTGGAATCCAAGGCGATCGCACGCTTGCCGCTGAGTGATTTGCTGAGTGGGCCGTAACTTCGCGCGTGTCGGCTGAACCGGTCGTTCATTCAGTGGCGTTTTCGCGGTTCAGCCGCCGTGAGGCGTGTGCTTGGCTTGGCTTGGTACAATGAAATGGCTCACGGGGGTATCGTATCGTTTTCCCCTTACGCAGTGTGGGACAGAGCCCCACAGGCTGCGGACGGAGATCAGCGGGCCCAGGTCAGCGCCAAATCGGCTCCCTCTAAATTAGCCCTTTGGGCAGGACCGGCCTGAGCAGTAATGGTCCCATGGCCAAATTTACCCACCCCCCATTGCCCCAGGCCTCCCCACCCTCCCTTCCCCCCTAACTTCTCCTCCTGCCCCCTAACCCCTGCCCTGTGCCCCCTTCACCCCTAATCCTGCTCCCCCTTCACTCCCAACCTCTCCTCCTGCCCCCTAACCCCTGCCCTGTGCCCCCTTCACTCCGAATCCTGCTCCCCCTTCACTCCCAACCTCTCCTCCTGCCCCCTAACCCCTGCCCTGTGCCCCCTTCACTCCGTTTCATGTTCCCACTTCACTCCCAACCTCTCCTCCTGCCCCCTAACCCCTGCCCTGTGCCTCCTTTCACCCCTAATCCTGCTCCCCCTTCACTCCCAACCGCTCCTCCTGCCCCCTAACCCCTGCCCTGGGCCCCCTTCACCCCTAATCCTGCTCCCCCTTCACTCCCAACCGCTCCTCCTGCCCCCTAACCCCTGCCCTGGGCCCCCTTCACCCCTAATCCTGCTCCCCCTTCACTCCCAACCTCTCCTCCTGCCCCCTAACCCCTGCCCTGTGCCCCCTTCACCCCTAATCCTGCTCCCCCTTCACCCCCAACCGCTCCTCCTGCCCCCTAACCCCTGCCCTGGGCCCCCTTCACCCCTAATCCTGCTCCCCCTTCACTCCCAACCACTCCTCCTGCCCCCTAACCCTGCCCTGTGCCCCCTTCACCCCTAATCCTGCTCCCCCTTCACTCCCAACCTCTCCTCCTGCCCCCTAACCCCTGCCCTGGGCCCCCTTCACCCCTAATCCTGCTCCCCCTTCACTCCCAACCGCTCCTCCTGCCCCCTAACCCCTGCCCTGGGCCCCCTTCACCCCTAATCCTGCTCCCCCTTCACTCCCAACCGCTCCTCCTGCCCCCTAACCCCTGCCCTGGGCCCCCTTCACCCCAAATCCTGCTCCCCCTTCACTCCCAACCGCTCCTCCTGCCCCCTAACCCCTGCCCTGTGCCCCCTTCACCCCTAATCCTGCTCCCCCTTCACTCCCAACCTCTCCTCCTGCCCCCTAACCCCTGCCCTGGGCCCCCTTCACCCCTAATCCTGCTCCCCCTTCACTCCCAACCTCCCCTCCTGCCCCCTAACCCCTGCCCTGGGCCCCCTTCACCCCTAATCCTGCTCCCCCTTCACTCCCAACCGCTCCTCCTGCCCCCTAACCCCTGCCCTGGGCCCCCTTCACCCCTAATCCTGCTCCCCCTTCACTCCCAACCTCCCCTCCTGCCCCCCAACCCCTGCCCTGGGCCCCCTTCACCCCAAATCCTGCTCCCCCTTCACTCCCAACCTCTCCTCCTGCCCCCTAACCCCTGCCCTGTGCCCCCTTCACCCCTAATCCTGCTCCCCCTTCACTCCCAACCGCTCCTCCTGCCCCCTAACCCCTGCCCTGGGCCCCCTTCACCCCTAATCCTGCTCCCCCTTCACTCCCAACCTCTCCTCCTGCCCCCTAACCCCTGCCCTGGGCCCCCTTCACCCCTAATCCTGCTCCCCCTTCACTCCCAACCGCTCCTCCTGCCCCCTAACCCCTGCCCTGGGCCCCCTTCACCCCTAATCCTGCTCCCCCTTCACTCCCAACCTCCCCTCCTGCCCCCCAACCCCTGCCCTGGGCCCCCTTCACCCCAAATCCTGCTCCCCCTTCACTCCCAACCTCCCCTCGTGCCGCCTATCCCCTGCCCTGGGCCCCCTTCACCCCAAATCCTGCTCCCCCTTCACTCCCAACCTCTCCTCCTGCCCCCTAACCCCTGCCCTGGGCCCCCTTCACCCCTAATCCTGCTCCCCCTTCACTCCCAACCGCTCCTCCTGCCCCCTAACCCCTGCCCTGGGTCCCCTTCACTCCTAATCCTGCTCCCCCTTCACTCCCAACCGCTCCTCCTGCCCCCTAACCCCTGCCCTGGGCCCCCTTCACTCCTAATCCTGCTCCCCCTTCACTCCCAACCGCTCCTCCTGCCCCCTAACCCCTGCCCTGGGCCCCCTTCACCCCTAATCCTGCTCCCCCTTCACCCCCCAACCTCTCCTCCTGCCCCCTAACCCCTGCCCTGGGCCCCCTTCACCCCTAATCCTGCTCCCCCTTCACCCCCCAACCTCTCCTCCTGCCCCCTAACCCCTGCCCTGTGCCCCCTTCACCCCTAATCCTGCTCCCCCTTCACTCCCAACCTCTCCTCCTGCCCCCTAACCCCTGCCCTGGGCCCCCTTCACCCCTAATCCTGCTCCCCCTTCACTCCCAACCGCTCCTCCTGCCCCCTAACCCCTGCCCTGTGCCTCCTTCACCCCTAATCCTGCTCCCCCTTCACTCCCAACCTCTCCTCCTGCCCCCTAACCCCTGCCCTGGGCCCCCTTCACTCCGAATCCTGCTCCCCCTTCACCCCCAACCTCTCCTCCTGCCCCCTAACCCCTGCCCTGGGCCCCCTTCACCCCTAATCCTGCTCCCCCTTCACTCCCAACCGCTCCTCCTGCCCCCTAACCCCTGCCCTGTGCCCCCTTCACCCCAAATCCTGCTCCCCCTTCACTCCCAACCTCTCCTCCTGCCCCCTAACCCCTGCCCTGGGCCCCCTTCACCTCTAATCCTGCTGCCCCTTCACTCCCAACCGCTCCTCCTGCCCCCTAACCCCTGCCCTGGGCCCCCTTCACCCCTAATCCTGCTCCCCCTTCACTCCCAACCTCTCCTCCTGCCCCCTAACCCCTGCCCTGGGCCCCCTTCACCCCAAATCCTGCTCCCCCTTCACTCCCAACCGCTCCTCCTGCCCCCTAACCCCTGCCCTGGGCCCCCTTCACCCCTAATCCTGCTCCCCCTTCACTCCCAACCTCCCTCCTGCCCCCTAACCCCTGCCCTGGGCCCCCTTCACCCCTAATCCTGCTCCCCCTTCACTCCCAACCGCTCCTCCTGCCCCCTAACCCCTGCCCTGGGCCCCCTTCACCCCTAATCCTGCTCCCCCTTCACTCCCAACCGCTCCTCCTGCCCCCTAACCCCTGCCCTGGGCCCCCTTCACCCCTAATCCTGCTCCCCTTCACTCCCAACCTCTCCTCCTGCCCCCTACCCCCTGCCCTGGGCCCCCTTCACCCCTAATCCTGCTCCCCCTTCACTCCCAACCTCTCCTCCTGCCCCCTAACCCCTGCCCTGGGCCCCCTTCACTCCGAATCCTGCTCCCCCTTCACTCCCAACCGCTCCTCCTGCCCCCTAACCCCTGCCCTGGGCCCCCTTCACCCCTAATCCTGCTCCCCCTTCACTCCCAACCGCTCCTCCTGCCCCCTAACCCCTGCCCTGGGCCCCCTTCACCCCTAATCCTGCTCCCCCTTCACTCCCAACCACTCCTCCTGCCCCTAACCCCTGCCCTGGGCCCCCTTCACCCCTAATCCTGCTCCCCCTTCACTCCCAACCTCTCCTCCTGCCCCCTAACCCCTGCCCTGGGCCCCCTTCACTCCAAATCCTGCTCCCCCTTCACTCCCAACCGCTCCTCCTGCCCCCTAACCCCTGCCCTGGGCCCCCTTCACCCCTAATCCTGCTCCCCCTTCACTCCCAACCTCTCCTCCTGCCCCTAACCCCTGCCCTGGGCCCCCTTCACCCCTAATCCTGCTCCCCCTTCACTCCCAACCTCTCCTCTTGCCCCTAACCCCTGCCCTGGGCCCCCTTCACCCCTAATCCTGCTCCCCCTTCACTCCCAACCGCTCCTCCTGCCCCCTAACCCCTGCCCTGGGCCCCCTTCACCCCTAATCCTGCTCCCCTTCACTCCGAACCTCTCCTCCTGCCCCCTAACCCTGCCCTGGGCCCCCTTCACTCCTAATCCTGCTCCCCCTTCACTCCCAACCGCTCCTCCTGCCCCTAACCCCTGCCCTGGGCCCCCTTCACCCCTAATCCTGCTCCCCCTTCACTCCCAACCGCTCCTCCTGCCCCCTAACCCCTGCCCTGGGCCCCCTTCACTCCGAATCCTGCTCCCCCTTCACTCTCAACCGCCTCTCCTGCCCCCTAACCCCTGCCCTGGGCCCCCTTCACTCCTAATCCTGCTCCCCCTTCACTCCCAACCGCTCCTCCTGCCCCCTCCCCCCTGCCCTGGGCCCCCTTCACCCCTAATCCTGCTCCCCCTTCACTCCCCACCTCTCCTCCTGCCCCTAACCCCTGCCCTGGGCCCCCTTCACCCCTAATCCTGCTCCCCCTTCACTCCCAACCTCTCCTCCTGCCCCCTAACCCCTGCCCTGGGCCCCCTTCACCCCTAATCCTGCTCCCCCTTCACCCCCCAACCTCCCCTCCTGCCCCCTAACCCCTGCCCTGGGCCCCCTTCACCCCTAATCCTGCTCCCCCTTCACTCCCAACCTCTCCTCCTGCCCCCTAACCCCTGCCCTGGGCCCCCTTCACTCCTAATCCTGCTCCCCCTTCACTCCCAACCTCTCCTCCTGCCCCCTAACCCCTGCCCTGGGCCCCCTTCACTCCTAATCCTGCTCCCCCTTCACTCCCAACCTCTCCTCCTGCCCCCTAACCCCTGCCCTGGGCCCCCTTCACTCCTAATCCTGCTCCCCCTTCACTCCCAACCGCTCCTCCTGCCCCCTAACCCTGCCCTGGGCCCCCTTCACCCCGAATCCTGCTCCCCCTTCACTCCCAACCGCTCCTCCTGCCCCCTAACCCCTGCCCTGGGCCCCCTTTCACACCGAATCCTGCTCCCCCTTCACTCCCAACCTCTCCTCCTGCCCCCTAACCCCTGCCCTGAGCCCCCTTCACCCCTAATCCTGCTCCCCCTTCACTCCCCACCTCTCCTCCTGCCCCCTAACCCCTGCCCTGGGCCCCCTTCACCCCTAATCCTGCTCCCCCTTCACTCCCAACCTCTCCTCCTGCCCCCTAACCCCTGCCCTGGGCCCCCTTCACCCCTAATCCTGCTCCCCCTTCACTCCCAACCGCTCCTCCTTCCCCCTAACCCCTGCCCTGGGCCCCCTTCACGCCTACTCCTGCGTCCCCTTCACACCCAACCGCTCCTCCTGCCCCCTAACCCCTGCCCTGGGCCCCCTTCACCCCTAATCCTGCTCCCCCTTCACTCCCAACCTCTCCTCCTGCCCCCTAACCCCTGCCCTGGGTCCCCTTCACCCCTAATCCTGCTCCCCCTTCACTCCCAACCGCTCCTCCTGCCCCCTAACCCCTGCCCTGGGCCCCCTTCACCCCTAATCCTGCTCCCCCTTCACTCCCAACCTCTCCTCCTGCCCCCTAACCCCTGCCCTGGGCCCCCTTCACTCCAAATCCTGCTCCCCCTTCACTCCCAACCTCTCCTCCTGCCCACGATGACCTGCCCTGGGCCCCCTTCACCCCTAATCCTGCTCCCCCTTCACTCCCAACCGCTCCTCCTGCCCCCTAACCCCTGCCCTGGGCCCCCTTTACGCCTAATCCTGCTCCCCCTTCACTCCCAACCTCTCCTCCTGCCCCCTAACCCCTGCCCTGGGCCCCCTTCACCCCTAATCCTGCTCCCCCTTCACTCCCAACCTCTCCTCCTGCCCCCTAACCCCTGCCCTGGGCCCCCTTCACCCCTAATCCTGCTCCCCCTTCACTCCCAACCTCTCCTCCTGCCCCCCAACCCCTGCCCAGGGCCCCTTCACCCCTAATCCTGCTCCCCCTTCACTCCCAACCCCTCTACTCGTGCCCCTAACCCCTGCCCTGGGCCCCCTTCACCCCTAATCCTGCTCCCCCTTCACTCCCAACCGCTCCTCCTGCCCCCTAACCCCTGCCCTGGGCCCCCTTCACCCCTAATCCTGCTCCCCCTTCACTCCCAACCTCTCCTCCTGCCCCCTAACCCCTGCCCTGGGCCCCCTTCACCCCTAATCCTGCTCCCCCTTCACTCCCAACCTCTCCTCCTGCCCCCTAACCCCTGCCCTGGGCCCCCTTCACTCCGAATCCTGCTCCCCCTTCACTCCCAACCTCTCCTCCTGCCCCCTAACCCCTGCCCTGGGCCCCCTTCACCCCTAATCCTGCTCCCCCTTCACTCCCAACCTCTCCTCCTGCCCCCCAACCCCTGCCCTGGGCCCCCTTCACCCCTACACCTGCTCCCCCTTCACTCCCAACCTCTCCTCCTGCCCCCTAACCCCTGCCCTGTGCCCCCTTCACCCCTAATCCTGCTCCCCCTTCACTCCCAACCGCTCCTCCTGCCCCCTAACCCCTGCCCTGGGCCCCCTTCACCCCTAATCCTGCTCCCCCTTCACTCCCAACCGCTCCTCCTGCCCCCTAACCCCTGCCCTGGGCCCCCTTCACCCCAAATCCTGCTCCCCCGTCACACCCAACCTCCCTCCTGCCCCCTTCCCCCTGCCCTGTGCCCCCTTCACCCCTAATCCTGCTCCCCCTTCACTCCCAACCTCTCCTCCTGCCCCCTAACCCTGCCCTGGGCCCCCTTCACCCCTAATCCTGCTCCCCCTTCACTCCCAACCTCTCCTCCTGCCCCTAACCCCTGCCCTGGGCCCCCTTCACCCCTAATCCTGCTCCCCCTTCACTCCCAACCGCTCCTCCTGCCCCCTAACCCCTGCCCTGGGCCCCCTTCACCCCTAATCCTGCTCCCCCTTCACTCCCAACCTCTCCTCCTCTGCCCCTAACCCCTGCCCTGTGCCCCCTTCACCCCTAATCCTGCTCCCCCTTCACTCCCAACCGCTCCTCCTGCCCCCTAACCCCTGCCCTGGGTCCCCTTCACCCCTAATCCTGCTCCCCCTTCACTCCCAACCTCTCCTCCTGCCCCCTAACCCCTGCCCTGGGCCCCCTTCACCCCTAATCCTGCTCCCCCTTCACTCCCAACCGCTCCTCCTGCCCCCTAACCCCTGCCCTGGGCCCCCTTCACCCCTAATCCTGCTCCCCCTTCACTCCCAACCGCTCCTCCTGCCCCCTAACCCCTGCCCTGGGCCCCCTTCACCCCTAATCCTGCTCCCCCTTCACTCCCAACCGCTCCTCCTGCCCCCCAACCCCTGCCCTGGGCCCCCTTCACCCCTAATCCTGCTCCCCCTTCACTCCCAACCGCTCCTCCTGCCCCCTAACCCCTGCCCTGGGCCCCCTTCACCCCTAATCCTGCTCCCCCTTCACTCCCAACCGCTCCTCCTGCCCCCTAACCCCTGCCCTGGGCCCCCTTCACCCCTAATCCTGCTCCCCCTTCACTCCCAACCTCCTCCTGCCCCCTAACCCCTGCCCTGGGCCCCCTTCACCCCTAATCCTGCTCCCCCTTCACTCCCAACCGCTCCTCCTGCCCCCTAACCCCTGCCCTGGGCCCCCTTCACTCCTAATCCTGCTCCCCCTTCACTCCCAACCTCTCCTCCTGCCCCCTAACCCCTGCCCTGGGCCCCCTTCACCCCAAATCCTGCTCCCCCTTCACTCCCAACCGCTCCTCCTGCCCCCTAACCCCTGCCCTGGGCCCCCTTCACCCCAAATCCTGCTCCCCCTTCACTCCCAACCGCTCCTCCTGCCCCCTAACCCCTGCCCTGGGCCCCCTTCACCCCTAATCCTGCTCCCCCTTCACTCCCAACCTCCCCTCCTGCCCCCTATCCCCTGCCCTGTGCCCCCTTCACCCCTAATCCTGCTCCCCCTTCACTCCCAACCTCTCCTCCTGCCCCCTAACCCTGCCCTGGGCCCCCTTCACCCCTAATCCTGCTCCCCCTTCACTCCCAACCTCTCCTCCTGCCCCTAACCCCTGCCCTGGGCCCCCTTCACCCCTAATCCTGCTCCCCCTTCACTCCCAACCGCTCCTCCTGCCCCCTAACCCCTGCCCTGTGCCCCCTTCACCCCTAATCCTGCTCCCCCTTCACTCCCAACCGCTCCTCCTGCCCCCTAACCCCTGCCCTGGGTCCCCTTCACCCCTAATCCTGCTCCCCCTTCACTCCCAACCTCTCCTCCTGCCCCCTAACCCCTGCCCTGGGCCCCCTTCACCCCTAATCCTGCTCCCCCTTCACTCCCAACCGCTCCTCCTGCCCCCTAACCCCTGCCCTGGGCCCCCTTCACCCCTAATCCTGCTCCCCCTTCACTCCCAACCGCTCCTCCTGCCCCCTAACCCCTGCCCTGGGCCCCCTTCACCCCTAATCCTGCTCCCCCTTCACTCCCAACCTCTCCTCCTGCCCCCTAACCCCTGCCCTGGGCCCCCTTCACCCCTAATCCTGCTCCCCCTTCACTCCCAACCTCTCCTCCTGCCCCCTAACCCCTGCCCTGGGCCCCCTTCACCCCTAATCCTGCTCCCCCTTCACTCCCAACCTCTCCTCCTGCCCCCCAACCCCTGCCCTGGGCCCCCTTCACTCCAAATCCTGCTCCCCCTTCACTCCCATCCTCTACTCCTGCCCCCTATCCCCTGCGGTGTGCCCCCTTCACCCCTAATCCTGCTCCCCCTTCACTCCCAACCTCCCCTCCTGCCCCCTAACCCCTGCCCTGGGCCCCCTTCACCCCTAATCCTGCTCCCCCTTCACTCCCAGCCTCCCCTCCTGCCCCCTAACCCCTGCCCTGGGCCCCCTTCACCCCTAATCCTGCTCCCCCTTCACTCCCAACCGCTCCTCCTGCCCCCTAACCCCTGCCCTGGGCCCCCTTCACTCCTAATCCTGCTCCCCCTTCACTCCCAACCGCTCCTCCTGCCCCCTAACCCCTGCCCTGGGCCCCCTTCACCCCTAATCCTGCTCCCCCTTCACTCCCAACCTATCCTCCTGCCCCCTAACCCCTGCCCTGGGCCCCCTTCACCCCTAATCCTGCTCCCCCTTCACTCCCAACCGCTCCTCCTGCCCCCTAACCCCTGCCCTGGGCCCCCTTCACCCCTAATCCTGCTCCCCCTTCACTCCCAACCGCTCCTCCTGCCCCCTAACCCCTGCCCTGGGCCCCCTTCACTCCAAATCCTGCTCCCCCTTCACTCCCAACCGCTCCTCCTGCCCCCTAACCCCTGCCCTGGGCCCCCTTCACCCCTAATCCTGCTCCCCCTTCACTCCCAACCTCTCCTCCTGCCCCCTAACCCCTGCCCTGGGCCCCCTTCACCCCTAATCCTGCTCCCCCTTCACTCCCAACCGCTCCTCCTGCCCCCTAACCCCTGCCCTGGGCCCCCTTCACCCCAAATCCTGCTCCCCCTTCACTCCCAACCGCTCCTCCTGCCCCCTAACCCCTGCCCTGGGCCCCCTTCACCCCAAATCCTGCTCCCCCTTCACTCCCAACCTCTCCTCCTGCCCCCTAACCCCTGCCCTGGGCCCCCTTCACCCCTAATCCTGCTCCCCCTTCACTCCCAACCTCTCCTCCTGCCCCCTAACCCCTGCCCTGGGCCCCCTTCACCCCTAATCCTCCTCCCCCTTCACTCCCAACCGCTCCTCCTGCCCCCTAACCCCTGCCCTGGGCCCCCTTCACCCCTAATCCTGCTCCCCCTTCACCCCCAACCGCTCCTCCTGCCCCCTAACCCCTGCCCTGGGCCCCCTTCACCCCTAATCCTGCTCCCCCTTCACTCCCAACCTCTCCTCCTGCCCCCTAACCCCTGCCCTGGGCCCCCTTCACCCCTAATCCCTGCACCTCCCTCCTGAGCTCCCTGCATCCCCCTCCTGCACCCAGGTGGGGAAGTGACCTGGATGCAGGGAGCCCTGGTGTGTGTGTTGGGGGGACTGTGTGAAGGAGAGTGTCAGAGTTTGTGTGTGTGTGCGAAGCAGTGTGTGTGTCAGTGTGTGTGTGTGTGTGTATGCGAGGCAGTGTGTGTGTGTGTGTGTGTGTGTGTGTGTGCCTGGGTGAGTGAGCGCGCTGTCTCTTTAAGAAAGTTCTCAGGGGCAGGAGCCTGAACTAGGCTTGGTCAGACACAAGCAGCTGCCGGCAGCTCCGGCCCCAGAGAGGCAGCAGCTCACGCAGATTCCCCCCGTCCCGTCACCCCAGCTCAGTGGAAATCGGGTACCCGGGTGGGGGGGAGGGGATCACCCCGCCATCAATCAGCACCTCCCCCCTGCAGAGCAGTCAGGAGGAGGCTCCCAGTCCGGAGTGGCCGGGGGTGACTCCAGGGACAAACAGAGGAGGGGGCCCCCCTGCTCCGGGGGTGTCACCTGGCTCCCACGTCTGGTCGTCCAGCAGCCCCCTGCAGCTCGGGTCTCCCCCACGCCCCCACGCTGCTGCTCGCCTGCCTCCCGTGCCGCCTCCGTCGCCCAGCGAGCCTCTTGGCAGGTCAGCTGGGAATGCAGCCCCCGCGCCCCCTTGGGTGGGCCGCCCTGGGCGGGGGTCCCTCTGGCCCCCCCCAAAGGCTGAGAACGATGCATCCCATGACACGTTGAGAGGTGGAGGGACCGATTGTGCAGATAAACTCTGCATGGCCCAGAACCGCTCTGGAGGGAGGGGACCTCTGAGTCACCCCATCTCCTTCCAGGGTCACAGAAGCCGAAAGGACACGTTTTCCCCCCCTGCTCCTGCTCCTCTTCGTTTAAAATTAATTTAAATATAATGAAAAAAAAAAAGTTCCAAAAATAATTGCTCCAGCACAACCGGGAGTGATACAAGCTGCATCACTGGTGACGCTAACGGGACCTTTGCAACAGGAGGATGGGTATCAATACGATGCTCCCAGCTGTGTGGCAAGAGGGACCCACTCCCATGACTCGTGGGACAATGGAGTTGATAGAAAGGACAGTCAGGTCTGCGCTGTGACCAGACAAACGCAAACGGCCCCTCGCCTGGACCAACTGCGGGATAAACGGAGAGTTCGAGCCGCCGTCACGGTTCCCACGTGGGAATGAGCAAAGCCATTACTAAGGTTCAGCTTTGGGCGTGGGTGTTTTTAGCACGTCACAAACAGGATCCGAGCAATAAACAAAAATTCACGGAAGCCCGTGACCCGTCCTTGTCTTTCACTAAGAATACCCCGGCGGTGGGGAACCACAAATGGAGCCCTGCCGGGGGTGGGGGGGGTGGCTGTTAGCTGCAGTTCTTCCTCTGGCTTTATGGGCTTACCACTGGCACCGGGATGGGGACGGTTCCTGCTCTGGCCCAGGAAAGCTTATGCTCAAATAAATTTGTTAGTCTCTGAGGTGCCACAAGGCCTCCTGTTCTTTTAGCATTTGGAGGGTGTCTCTGCCGTGTGGATTCTCTGATGCGTAGAAAGTTGTGAGCTCTGAGTGAAGCTTTTCCCGCACTCGCGGCATTCATAGGGCCTCTCCCCCGTGTGGATCCTCCGATGTGCGATGAGGTTTGAGCTCTGAGTGAAGGTTTTCCCGCACTCGCGGCATCCGTAGGGTTTCTCCCCCGTGTGGATCCTCTGATGCGTGATAAGAGCCGAGTTGTCGGTGAAGCTTTTCCCGCACTCACAGCATTCATAGGGCTTTTCCTTTGTGTGGATCCTCCGATGCGCGATGAGGTTTGAGCTCCGCGTGAAGCTTTTCCCGCACTCGACGCATCCGTAGGGCTTCTCGGCTGCGTGGATTCTCTGGTGCGCGATGAGGTTTGAGTTCTGAGTGAAGCTTTTCCCGCACTCGCCGCACTCGTAGGGCCTCTCTCCCGTGTGGATCCTCTGATGCGTAGTCAGATCTGAGCTGCGAGTGAAGCTTTTCCCGCACTCGCAGCATACGTAGGGTCTCTCTCCCGTGTGGATTCGCTGGTGCTGAAGGAAGGCTGAGCTGTCACTGAAGTTTGTCCCACACTGGCAGCATTCATAGGGTCTCTCTCCTGTGTGGACTCTATGGTGCGTAATGAGCGCTGAGCAGACAGCGAAGCTTTTCCCGCACTCGCAGCACCGATAGGGCTTCTCCCCGGTGTGGATTCTCTGGTGCGTAATGAGTGCCGAGCTGGCCGTGAAGCGTTTCCCGCACTCGCAGCACCGATAGGGCTTCTCCCCGGTGTGGATTCTCTGGTGCGTGGTAAGTTCTGAGCTGTGGGTGAATCTTTTCCCGCACTCGCCGCATCGGTAGGGTTTCTCCCCCGTGTGGAGTCTCTGGTGGACAAGAAGGTTTGAGTTGTGAGTGAAGCTTTTCCTGCACTCGCCGCACTCGTAGGGTTTCTCCCCCGTGTGGATCCTCTGATGTCTAATGAGGTTTGAGTTCTGCGTGAAGGTTTTCCCGCACTTGCTGCATTCATAAGGTTTCTCACCCGTGTGGATTCTCTGGTGTTTAATAAGGGCTGAGCAGCAACTAAAGGCTTTCCCGCACTCACTGCATGTATTTTTTCTCTTTCCTCTGGGGATTTCCTGCTGGGCTGTGGTTTCCTTGAGGTCCTTCTGAGTTCCCCAACAGTAAATTAATTTACCCACTTTCTCCCCTGGCTGGTTTCCCTGCTCTCTCTCTGGTCTGTGCTGAATCTCGCAGGAGTTTCCCTGCTCGTGAATCGTGGACACATTCCCTTCCAATCTTTGCGATAATGCTCTGAGTTTATCCACTCGCTCAGCCTCTTCCTGCTGAGGCGTCTGCTCCTTCGTCTCGCGTGGCATCGCGTCACCTGCCGGGACAGAGAGAGAAACCTCAAACGGGGATGGAATAGGGAAGAGCAAACCAAAAAATGTGCTGGCGAGAGGTCAAATAAAAATCAGGAACTGAACTCCCCCAAACGGGAGAGATTAATTCAGCCTTCACATCCCATCCAAATTCTCAGCGGGAAGGGAGCAAGCTAATGCCGGGTGTCAGCTACAATCTGTAGGAAGCCATGAGCTCTCTCTGCACTGAGGCCACCACATCTGCTGAACGAAGAGAGCTCCAAGGTCATTGTAGGGGATCCCAGATGTTTATTTCAGCCACTGACAGATTCTGAGGTGGTTTAATGCGTCTTTGTCTGTGCAGGGAGCTCTCAGGATCTCTCTTTCCTCTGAACCCAAGATTCCACCACCTCCCCAGGGAACCCATTCCCGTGCCGACAATCATTCCTGACACGTCTGCAGTGTTTGCACGTGTCCTGCATCCATGCACCACGCAATGATATCGACCAACATTATCTCATTAGCTTTCTACCGATATCCTCGGCTAGGGACACGCTACAGTTGATGTCAATTATGTTGCTCGGGGGGTTGAATAAGCCGCCCCCCCTGGGTGAGGTAAGTTACAGCACCCTAAGCCCCGGTGTGGACAGGGCTATGTCAGTGGGAGAACTTCCATCAGATACAACCAACCCCCTGGCCCTCTTGCACTGGGATGCTGTGACAGTCATGGATGTCACCAAGAAAGCGCATGTCTGTGCTGGGGAACGGGTGGTCTTGGGGCTGAGGGAAACAGAAAGAATCAAAACCAGTGAGACGGGAAGACGTGTGCGTACGGCGGAGGGGTAGGCCGGGGATAAGACGTTTCTTTTCTTTAGGCGAGACCCGACCCCCAACTTTACCTGAGCAAAGAGAAGATGTGTGACATTGTGCTGTTCCCGCAGTGTTGTGTAGCAGGGCAGAGGGCTGGTGTGTGTGTCACTGGCATGTGGGGTGATGCTGAAACAGGGCAGCGTAATGGTTACACTGTAGGGGTGACGGGAATCCTTACCCAGCGAGGTCACAGTCTCATAGTTCTCCTGCATGACATCCCAGTAGAGGGCTCTCTGAGCGGGGTCCAGCAGAGCCCCCTCTTCCCTGGTGAAATGCACAGCCACCTCCTCGAAGGTCACCGGCCCCTGAAAGAGCAAGAGCCCAACACTCAGTACCTGCTGCCCCACTCACAGCCCCACTATTTGTGGCAGAGAGGAGCCAATCAAATGGAAGCTCTGGGTGGATCGCAGTCAACAGAGTCCCACCCCGACCCCGCTCAGCGTATCCAGCAAATACCAGGGTGAGGGGACGAAGAGAGAGCCCCTTGTCTCTCCCAGCAGATCCATCACACCCCTACTAGCCACCGACTGATACAGGAGATGGAGCCCCTAGCAGGGTCCAGGGAGAGCTCCCTGGTAGGAAGCCCAATAGCCTCCTCCTTGTGAGGAGCGGGATATGAAGGGAGGGGAATCTCCCCTATGTCTGACTGGTGGGTGCCCCCTTCATATCTCACAGCAGCCGCTGGCTAGTGAGCTCAGGCTCCAGCCCTGGGAGTCTGGTCAGTTTTCCTAGTCTCAGGTATGTGGGCTATTTTCTTTTTTCACAAACTGGAGCATTTCCACCTCCGAACCTCCTGGGTCTGTTCCTAGAACCTAACCCATATATTAAACAACTCCCAGCAGGTTTGCCACACTCTGTCCTCCTCCCTTTCCCCACGCTGTGCATTTCCTGCCCCGCTCCAACCTCCAGACCAGCCTGTGCAAACCTTCCCACCTCCGGTGTATTTGCTGTCCCTCTCCTCCAGCAGGAACCCACCAGCAACCCCCCGATAATCTCTACCTGAACTGGCTCCTCGGCAGCCACTTCTCTACCCTGTCCCATGGGAGGCCGGGATCAGCTGGAGCGAAACGTGGACGTCATTCTGCAGCCTGGCAGGGCGAGAAGGGCAGTTGTGGAGGTTTCAGAACAGGCTTCAGTTCATTTCACATCAGAATTCCCCCAGACCCTTTCCCTGCACACAGACACCCTAGATCCTGCCATTCCTGGGGGCTTTGCTCCCCCAGGGCTGGATTTTCTCCTGGCAATTGCTACTGGGAGGAGAAATGAGGAGGGGCTGTTTGTGCAGCGTCACTTTCATGCCAGTCCCCAGCACTTTCCCCACAGAACCGGAAGCTCGTACAGTTTTCCAGAGGGGAGAGAAGCAGAAATCTGTTGGTGGTTTCACCTCTCAGTGTCTGAGAAGTGGACAGAAAGTTACCACCCGCCTCCGCCGGCCACTCACACAGGCAGAGGGAGCCCTGGGGGGTGCTGCTTTAACAGGGGAATGGAGGGCCAAAATAGTGAAGACACGTCCGTGGCCTGTCACTAGCAAATAATGGCCACCGTGGATCCACCCCAGAGGTGGCTGCATCTTAGCACTGCGGGAAGCAACCCCTCAGAGAAACCATTTGTCATGGGGTTTGGGATATTTCTGGACCCACACTGCACTCAGAGTGACCTCCTCATCCCATGCCAGCTGGAGAAAAGAGTCCAGCCAACTCTCCCGCTACCAGCCGGGACCCACTGATCCCCAAACAGGGGGAGGCCTCTGGCTTGGACGGGTATTAAAGATGTGGCTGGTCCCTCTCATTGGCAAAGCTTTTAACAGGGCGAAATGAGTAATAGACACCTAGAGAGACGTGGGGCAAAGGTTTAGGGAATTTTATATCAAAATTTGCAGAGAAAACGTGTCACAGACTCCGTATTTGATCACGTGAGTGAAAAACAACCAAGATCAGAGGGGGTTTTATGCTGCTATAAAATAACGAGAGGGAAAAGGGGGATGGTTGGACTGGATTTTATGTGACTGTCCAACACACAAACGGAAAGCGACGGTTCCCCCCAGTGCCACCATTCCCACGGGCCGCAGGGAGCCCTTGGGGGGGCCAGTTTTAAGGGGGCCGGGGAGGAGGAGCTGGAAGGTCCCTGGATGAGGGAAGGGGCAGCAGGGGGGGGATGGGCAGAGGCTGGGGGCGGCTGTTGGCCGTTCGGGGGATTGTGTAACAGGGTCTGGGCCGTCCCCATGGGGGACACGTGCTCCCCCCTTCCCCACCCTGGCAGAGACCGGCCCCCCCCATCCCCACCCCAGAGGCAGCCGGGTCTCAGGGCTCCCCTCAAACTGACCCCTTTGGGGGGGACGACTCAGGGCGACAATTTCCCCCCCCCGGGCCCAGGACAAATCGCTGCAGATACAATGGGTGGGGACCCCCCCCAAATCAGGATTACAGCAAGAACAGGGGGGAACCGGGGGAGACCAGAGAGCTGATGGTCGGAGGGGAACCGGGGTGCGAGGCAAGTGGGACAAGCAGGGACAGGATCCAATTATCCCCCCCCCCTTCCCCCGGGGAATTTCCAACCTGCCCCACGGCCCCTCCCCTCCTGACCCCCCCCCAGCAAAGGGGGGACCCCCCACCCCGGGCTCTGTCCCCACCTGGATGCCAGCTGCGGGCTTTGTTCTCCCGGCTCCTGCCTCCTTCCGCCCGGCACCCCCCGCTCCCGGCTGCTCCAGCCCCTTCCTGTGCCTGCAAACCCCCCTCCCCGCCGCTCAGAGCCGGGCCGGGCCGCGATCGCTGGAGCCGGGGGGAGCCGGGACCGAGACACCTCCCAGCTCCTCCCTGGGAGCTGCCGCCCACAGGCAGGGGAGGGACCGGGCTGTTTGCAAGTCCTGGGCTGGGGCTGGGAGCCAGGACTCCTGGGTTCTCTCCCCGGCTCTTGGGGGGGAGTGGGGGCTGGTGGTTAGAGCAGGGGGGCTGGGAGCCAGGACTCCTGGGTTCTCTCCCCGGCTCTTGGGGGGGAGTGGGGGCTGGTGGGTTAGAGCAGGGGGGGCCGGGAGCCAGGACTCCTGGGTTCTCTCCCCGGCTCTTGGGGGGGAGTGGGGGCTGGTGGGTCAGAGCAGGTGGGGCTGGGAGCCAGGACTCCTGGGTTCTCTCCCCGGCTCTTGGGGGGGAGTGGGGGCTGGTGGTTAAAGCAGGGGGGGCCGGGAGCCAGGACTCCTGGGTTCTCTCCCTGGCTCTGGGAGGGGAGTGGGGGCTGGTGGTTAGAGCGGGGGGGGGGGGGGCTGGGAGCCAGGACTCCTGGATTCTCCCCCTGGCTCTGGGAGGGGAGTGGGGGCTGGTGGTTAGAGCAGGGGGTGCTGGGAGCCAGGACTCCTGGGTTCTCTCCCTGGCTGGCATTGTCTCTCTCATCCCCTTTAATCTTGCTAAGAAATCTGGAGCAGGGTGCCCTGCGGAGGGGAGGCTAGGAGGACCCATCGCCCCCTGCTCCCGTTCGGAGTGGGGAGGAGATCTGCCCTGTGCCTGCTGCAAGGACAGGAAAGGAACAGGACGGACCTAGAGGCCACCCCGGGCATCAAGCCAGGCCAGGCCTCAGCTGACTCCTGGGATCTCTCCTTGGCTCTGGGGTGGGAGTGGGGTCTAGTGGTTAGAGCAGGGGCTGGGGGACTGGGAGCCAGGATGCTTGGGTTCTAATCCTTGGTGTCTCACTTTGGGGGATGTTTGCCCCCTGTGCCTCAGTTTCCCCTGAGTAACCTGACGCTGCTCACTGCTTCTCATGGGGTTGTGGGGAAAGCTGGGAAGCCGGGGGGGGGGGATCCTCCCATCTCCCCCACCTCCCCCACTGTGGTTCTTCCCGATCCCTGTTGCGGTGAGGTGGCTGCCACAAGCTGGATGGCCCTGATCCGGCTGGAGGCCAGCGTGTGCTCGCGGGGTCCCGTGGCAGGGAGTTCCCCAGGCTCGCGGCACCACAGGTCCAGATCGGCCCCACCAGTCCCGAGTCCCCGTCCTCGCCCCTGTGCGGGCGCAGAGACCCTCCTGCCTGACAGCAGAGGCCCAGAGGCCCCAATGGCCAGGGGGACGGGTGACCGGCTATGGCCAGGGGATGCCGGGAGTCCGGCACCAGCTGATTAGTGAGGAGGAGTGTGGCCGGAAGCAGCCCCTACTCATGGACCCCCCCAGACCTCCTCCCCTGATACCTCCCTATCCAGAGACCCCCTGGGACCCTCACTCATGGACCCCTGCCAGCCTGCCCCCCCCAGGACCCTCACCATCCCATGTGCCTGGTAACCTCCCACCAGACCTTCACTGCCTGTCCGGGACCTCCGAAGGGACAGTCCCTCACTGCCTGCCTGAGGCCCCGCTCCTGCCCCCCAGCGGGACCCCGCACCCCCCCTGCCTAGGATCCCCTGACCCAGCCCCAGGGACCACCACCCCCCACCTCCAGACTCTGGGCGTGGCAGGGACCCTGCAGCCAGTGGGGGAAAAGCCCAGACAGACCCCCTGCCAGAGCATCCTCTAGCCCCCTGCCCCCAGCCACTGTAGAAACCCAGCGGCAAAAACAGGGGCCAGTGACATAACTTCGATCATTTTTTCACACCTTTACTACACTGAGCGGAATAATCTGCCTCTATTCGATTGGGGGGCTTGGTTCCCCGCAGTGCTCTCGGCACAGTCCCAATTCCCTAACCCTGGGAGGAGATTAGGATAGCGGGAACGGGCCACTCCACGGTTCGCCCTGGGGCTACAGAGCGGATCCATGTGGCCTGCACCCCACACTGCCGAGGACGGGGAAACTCCCCACGTTCCTGCCAATCTGACTTGGGGGAAAATTTGCCCGACCTATGGTGATGGATTAGACCCTGAGCACGGAGCAGCCAGTCACGCCTCGCAGCTACCGTAAATATTTCTACGGCCAGAGTCACCGCTTGGCTGACCCGTGCGAGACAAGTTCAGCGCTCCGTGCCACCATCCTTCCTAATTTAACGGCTCATTTCCTGGGTGGCACCATGCCAGCATGTTAGCTCCACTGCCCTGCCCTGAGTGACAAAGCCAGTTCTTCCCTCAAAGAAGGAAATCGGGGTCGGTGCTGGGGCCGGTTTTGTTCCACATCATTAACGATCTGGAGGATGGCGTGGGCTGCACCCTCCGCAAGTTTGCAGATGACACTAAACTGGGAGGAGTGGTAGATACGCTGGAGGGTAGGGATAGGATACAGAGGGACCTAGACAAATTAGAGGATTAGGCCAAAAGAAACCTGATGAGGTTCAACAAGGACAAGTGCAGAGTCCTGCACTTAGGACGGAAGAATCCCATTCACTGTTACAGACTAGGGACCGAATGGCTGGGCAGCAGTTCTGCAGAAAAGGACCTAGGGGTTACGGTGGACGAAAAGCTGAATATGAGTCAACAGTGTGCCCTTGTTGCCAAGAAGGCTAACGGCATTTTGAGTTGTATAAGTAGGGGCATTGCCAGCAGATCAAGGGATGTGATCATTCCCCTCTATTCAGCACTGGTGAGGCCTCATCTGGAGTACTGTGTCCAGTTTTGGGCCCCACACTACAAGAAGGATGTGGATAAATTGGAGAGAGTCCAGCGGAGGGCAACAAAAATGATTAGGGGGCTGGAGCACATGACTTATGAGGAGAGGCTGAGGGAACTGGGATTGTTTAGTCTGCAGAAGAGAAGACTGAGGGGGGATTTGATAGCTGCTTTCAACTACCTGAAAGGGGGTTCCACAGAGGATGGATCTAGACTGTTCTCAGTGGTGGCAGATGACAGAACAAGGAGCAATGGTCTCAAGTTGCAGTGGGGCAGGTCTAGGTTGGATATTAGGAAACACTATTTCCCTAGGAGGGTGGTGAAGCACTGGAATGGGTTCCCTAGGGAGGTGGTGGAATCTCCTTCCTTAGAGGTTTTTAAGGTCAGGCTTGACAAAGCCCTGGCTGGGATGATTTAGTTGAGGATTGGTCCTGCTTTGAGCAGGGGGTTGGACTAGATACCTCCTGAGGTCCCTTCCAACCCCGAACTTCTATGAGTCTATGAGCTTTCGTGGGTGAATACCCGCTTGCATCTGAAGAAGTGGGTATTCACCCACGAAAGCTCATGCTGCAAAACGTCTGTTAGTCTATAAGGTGCCACAGGATTCTTTGTTGCTTTTACAGATCCAGACTAACACGGCTACCCCTCTGATACTATGAGTCTATGAATTCAGGAAGAGGGCTGTGATGGTTTGAAAAAAAATCTTGTTTAGAAGTAAAATGAATTTATATAAAACAAATGGAAGAAAGGGGAATCTGATAGTAATTAATATATATCAGAAGCCAGGAATTGTAGAAAATTGATAAGGGAAGCCAAGGGGCACAAGGAGAACTCTATGGACAGGAGAGTTAAGAACAATAAGAAGGATTTAAAAAAAAATCAGGAACAGAATCTAGACAATAGTTTTGGTCCATTAGTAGCTGGAAATGGTAGACCTATTAATAATAATGCAGAAAACGCAGAAATGTTCAATAATTTTCTGTTTTGTATTTGGGAGAGAAAAGCAGATGCTGTAGGCTCATGGGGTGGTGATGGTAACACTCTTTCCATTCCATCTGTAGGCTGTTAACCAGACGCTACTAACGTTAGACATTTTAAGATCAGCAGGTTCAGATAACTTACACCCAAGGGTTTTTAAATGGCTGGCTGCGGAGCTCACTGGGCCATTACTGTTGACTTTCGATCAGTCTTGGCACACTGGGAAAGTTTCGGAAGACTGGAAGAAAGCGAATGTGCCAATTTCTAAAAGGGTAAATGACTGGGTTCTAGGCCTCTCAGCCTGACATCGATCCTGGGCAAGATAATGGAGCGGCTGATATGGGAGTCAATAAAGAACTAAAGGAGGTCAACGTAATTAATGCCAATCCACGTGGGTTTGTAGAACATAGATCCTGTCAATCTAGCTTGGTGTATTTTTTGAGGAGATGACAAGTTTACTTGATAAGGGGGATATGATTGATCGCTCTTTATAAATCTATCAGAGGGATAAATATCAGGGAGGGAGAGGAATTATTTACGCTCAGCGCCAATGTGGACACAAGAACAAATGGATATAAACTGGACACTAGGAAGTTTAGACTTGAAATTAGACGAAGGTTTCTAACCATTAGAGGAGTGAAGTTCTGGAACAGCCTTCCAAGGGGAGCAGTGGGGGCAAAAGACACATCTGGCTTCAAGACTAAGCTTGATAAGTTTATGGAGGGGATGGTATGATGGGATAGACTCATTTTGGCATTTAATTGATCTTGACTATTAGCGGTAAATATGCCCAATGGCCTGTGATGGGATGTTAGGTGGGGTAGGATCTGAGTTGCTGCAGAGAATTCTTTCCTGGGTGCTGGCGGGTGAGTCTTACCCACATGCTCAGGGTTTAGCCGATCGCCATATTTGGGGTCAGGAAGGAATTTTCCTCCAGGGCAGATTGGCAGAGGCCCTGGAGGTTTTTCACCTTCCTCTGCAGCATGGGGCATGGGTCACTGGCTGGAGGATTCTCTGCACCTTGAGGTCTTTAAACCACGATTTGAGGACTTCAGTAACCCAGACATAGGTTAGGGGTTTGATACAGGAGTGGGTGGGCGAGATTCTGTGGCCTGCGTTGTGCAGAGGGTCAGACTAGGTGGTCCCTTCTGACCGTAAAGTCTGTGAGCATTGACGTAATAGACTTCTGTAAAGTGTGTGACTTGGTAGCACACATTTTGAGTGCAAAATGAGCGATCTGCAATGAAAATGGCCTGCATGAAAGGGATTAAACCCTGGCTAAAGGAACGGTCTGAAAATGGATCTGTAAATGGGGTGTTTCCCGTGGGGTCCTGCAGGGATCGGGTCTTGGCCCAATGCTATTTGATATTTTTATCAATGACCTGGAAGAAAACAAAAAGAAAGTTTGTGGATGACACAAAGATGGCGGGAGTGGAGAGGAGGGTCACTGCCATCTGGATTGCTGGAGAAACTGGGTGCAAGCAGACAATATGCACATTCATACCTCTAAATGTAACTTGGAACAAGGAATGTCAGCGATACTTACAGGATGGGGGGTGCAGGGGGGCTCTCTCCTGGGAAGCAGTGACTCTGAAAAAGATCTGGGGCCCAAATTCAGGAAGGCCGTGTGTACGCAGGAGGGGAGTCAGAGACGGGCCGGGACGAAAGGATTCAAAAACCTACCTTAGAGTGAGAGACTTCAGGAATTCAACCTATTTAGCTTACCCAAGAAAAGGTTACGGCACCTACGTCAGGAGTGGGCAATAATTTTCATAGCGGGGCCACTCCACGAATTTTGGTGTCGTCGTCACAGGCCGCACATTGCTACTGTATTAATGGAGGGGGTGCAGGGTCTGGGAGGGAGTTTGGGGGCAGGAGGGGGCTCCGGGCACGGGAATTGGGGTGCAGGAGGGGGTGCAGGCTCTGGGAGGGAGTTTGGGTGGAGGAGGGGGCTCCGGGCAGGGGATTGGGGTGCAGGAGGGGTGCAGGGTCTGGGAGGGAGTTTGGGGGCAGGAGGGGGCGCCGGGCAGGGAATTGGGGTGCAGGAGGGGGTGCAGGCTCTGGGAGGGAGTTTGGGGGCAGGAGGGGACGCCGGGCAGGGAATTGGGGTGCAGGAGGGGGTGCAGGGTCTGGGAGGGAGTTTGGGGGCAGGAGGGAGCTCTGGCTGGTGCAGAGTGTTGGGGTGCAGGAGATGGTGAGGGGTGTGGACTCTGGGAGGGAGTTTGGGGGCAGGAGGGGGCGCCGGGCAGGGGATTGAAGTGCAGGAGGGGGTGCAGGGTCTGGGAGGGAGTTGGGCGCAGGAGGGGGCGCCGGGCAGGGGATTGGGGTGCAGGAGGGGGTGCGGGCTCTGGGAGGGAGTTTGGGGGCAGGAGGGGGTTCTGACCTGGGTCAGGGGGTGGGGATGCAAGGTTCAGGCTCTGGCCGGCAGGTGCTTACCACAGGCGCCTTCTGGCCAGTGGGAGCTGTGAGGACGGTGCTGGGGGTGGAGGCAGCAGGCGGAGCCACCCCCCCCACACACACTCCAGGGGTGCACAGAGATGTGCCAGCAGCAGCCAGCTGCTTCCAGGAGCGGCGTGGGGCCACGGCAGGCAGGCAGCCTGGACTCAGAGATCACAAGGGGGCCGAGGAGGCCGGACAGAAACGTTCGTCATGGCAGGCCGGACCGAAACGTTAGATGGGCCGGATCCGGCCCACGGGCCGTATTTAGCCCACCCCTGAGCTACGTGGAGAACAGATATTGAACACTGGGCTTTTCAGCCTAGCAGACAAATGGCTGGACGTTGAAGCCTTCCGAGTGGAAATAAGGTGCAAATTGTTTAAAGTGAGATTATTTAACCAGTGGAACAATTTCCCGACAGGATCACGGTCAATGCTCCGTCCCGGCCATTTGGCTATCAAGACTGGACGCGTTTCTGCCCTAGGAATGATTTGGGGGTCAGACTAGCAGATTACAAAGGTCCTGTGATGGCAGCAGGATTTGGAGGCGCAAAAAGCGGTGCCTCAAAATTTTGTTTACCCTATTGCTGGAAAACGAATGAATAAAGAAAAGAGAAACATCGATGAACTCGCATTTTAACTTGTCGTTCCCTCTCGTACATTACAGCCGTAGCCTACGCCACCCCTGCGTTGCGGGCACAAGCGTGCTGCTTCCCTACGGTACAAAGTGGCAGTGGCGTCAGTTTTCTCGTCGCGCGCAGCCATTATCCGCTCTGACAATGCTAAGTTTACTAGTTTTCGGAGGTTGTCAACTGAGACTAACTCTTTTTGTTGAGTTGTTTCCGATCTAAGCAATCTGGCAATTGCTGCTGCGTCGTTTTGCTAATACTTTGTGCCAAGTGCGTGTGGATGTCACGTATTCGAGGGTATGTGTTTATCATGTGCGAATATGCGTGCGTAGGTTGAAATTTGTCCTACTGATATTGTCCGTTGTTGTTGTACGACGGAGTATCCACCATTCCAATTTTATAAATTTTATGAATAACAATAATTGGCTATTCTGAAGGTAGAATCAAATGTAGATTTTGATAGGAAAGAATGAAGGAAGTATACGTGGTGTATTATTTTCATTAAATATGTCGACTAAATAATGAAATGAATACATTGTCAAGCCGATCGTGCATTAATTGGAATGAACAATGCCACGTTATGCCGCATTCATTTTTGAAAGTTTATAACGAGCGATGCTCCGGGTGTTCAATCCTTGAGGGGGCCACTTAGGGATCTGGGGCAAAAATCAGTACTCGGTCCTGCTAGTGAAGACAGGGGGCTGGACTTGATGACCTTTCAAGGTCCATTCTAGGAGACAGGATATCTCCATTTTTTGTGTGTGTGTTTTCCTTCAACAATGAAACGTTTCCCTTTCTGGTGCCCCTAAAACGCCGCCGGCTGAAGGGAGGACGTTCCGGTGACAGCGGTAGGACGCAGCAGTCCGGGGAAGACGCAGGAAGAGCTGGGGGAGGAAAGGCCAGAGCTGCTGGGTGGAGGGTCCCTGGTCTGGAACCGGGCCTGATGGGTGATTGGGGGCGTCCCTTCATGTCCCTGGGGGAGTGACATGCCAGAGACAGCCCTGCCAGAAGCTGATCTGGAGGCAGACTTTGAAGGTACCCGGAAAGGGGGGGGGATTTAATGTGATTTGGCTGGAGGACAGTAATTGTGGGAAGGGGCATCGGACGAGTTGGTGAGCGGATTCTCCACAAAAACCAGTAGGAGAACACTTCAGTCTCTCTGGTCACTCAGAAGCAGCAAAGAATCCTGTGGCACCTTATAGACTAACAGACGTTTTGCAGCATGAGCTTTCGTGGGTGAATACCCACTTCTTCAGATGCACTCAGTTACACACCTCAAAGTGGCCATTCTTCAGCCAAAAAAACCTTCAAAACCAGTCTCCAACGTGAAGCTGCAGAACTGGAATTAATTTGCAAACTGGACACCATCCGATTCGGCCTGAATAAAGACTGGGGCGTGGTGGGGTCATTACGAAACCTGAACTGAATTTCCCCGATACTAATTTCTCCCTCCTGTTACTCCCACCTTCTTGTCAATTTAACCGGCCGTTCTCTAACCGCTTCAAAAGTTATTTCTCCTCCCTTGGTATCCTGCTGTTGATTGATTGATCTCGTTAGAATCACGGCAGGGGGTTGGAAGGGGACCTCAGGAGGACATCCGGGCCAACCCCCTGCTCAAAGGCGAGGCCGACCTCACACTTGGTAAAGCAACCCCCAGCCTTTCACGTATTCGTGTCTGCTCCTGTATCTTTTACTTCATGCAGCCGACGAAGTGGGTCCTAGCCCACGAACGCTTATGCCCAAAGAAATGGGTTAGTTTTTAAGGCGTAGGGTGACCAGATGTCCCGATTTTATAGGGACAGTCCCGATATTTGGGGCTTTGTCTTATATAGGCACCTATTAGCCCCCCACCCCCTGTCCCGATTTTTCGCACTTGCTGTCTGGTCACCCTATTAAGGTGCCACAAGGACGCCGCGGGTTTTTTTGCTGATCCAGACTAACGGCGAGCAGTGAAACTTGCCTCGGGGAGGTGCTGCCCTGGGGTGAGGAGAGCCGGCCTCCGTCACAGGTCCCTGCTGGCCTTGGTATCAATAGATTTCCCCCTCCCTGAAACAGAGGAAGGAGGTTAGCTCCTCTCCAGTCGTGGGGGGCTCCCCCGGCTAGAGAGAGGCGGTAAAACCCCTCCCACGGACCTGCAAGCTCATCTGCCAGCTGTTTCCCCATTCTGGGGTGTGGATTCCTTCCCCACACCCCCAGACTGATCCTGTCCAGCCCAGCCCCCCAATCCCTGGCCCCCAGGAGGCAAATCCTCCTAGCCCACCCCTGGCCCAGCTAAGGTGGGGGAGGGGGTGTCAATGCTCCAGGGGGGCAATTTGGGGGTGCCCCTGTAGGGGTGGGGAGACACCCAGTACAGCTATGGTGGGGGAGGGGGGCAGGTCTCGGGGGGGGGTTGGGGGTGCCCCTGTGGGGGTGGGGAGACACCCAGTACAGCTATGGTGGGGGAGGGGGGCAGGTCTCGGGGGGGGTTGGGGTGCCCCTGTGGGGGTGGGGAGACACCCAGTACAGCTATGGTGGGGGAGGGGGGCAGGTCTCGGGGGGGGTTGGGGGTGCCGCTGTGGGGGTGGGGAGACACCCAGTACAGCTATGGTGGGGGAGGGGGGCAGGTCTCGGGGGGGGGATTTGGGGGCGCCCCTGTGGGGGTGGGGAGACACCCAGTACAGCTATGGTGGGGGGGCAGGTCTCGGGGGGGTTTGGGGGTGCCCCTGTGGGGGTGGGGAGACACCCAGTACAGCTGTGGTGGGGGAGGGGGGCAGGTCTCTGGGGGGGTTGGGGGTGCCCCTGTGGGGGTGGGGAGACACCCAGTACAGCTATGGTGGGGGAGGGGGGCAGGTCTCGGGGGGGTTTGGGGGTGGCCCTGTGGGGGTGGGGAGACACCCAGTACAGCTATGGTGGGGGGGCAGGTCTCGGGGGGGTTTGGGGGTGCCCCTGTGGGGGTGGGGAGACACCCAGTACAGCTATGGTGGGGGAGGGGGGCAGGTCTCGGGGGGGGTTGGGGGTGCCCCTGTGGGGGTGGGGAGACACCCAGTACAGCTATGGTGGGGGACGGGGGGGTCAGGTCTCGGGGGGGGATTTGGGGGCGCCCCTGTGGGGGTGGGGGGACACCCAGTACAGCTATGGTGGGGGAGGGGGGCAGGTCTCGGGGGGGGTTGGGGGTGCCCCTGTGGGGGTGGGGGGACACCCAGTACAGCTATGGTGGGGGAGGGGGGCAGGTCTCGGGGGGGGTTGGGGGCACCCCTGTGGCGGTGGGGAGACCCCAGCTACGGCGAGCGAGAGGGGTCAGTTCTCGGCGGTAACGGAGCAAAGGGCGCAGGCGGGGGAGGTGGGGAGTCCCCGGCTGGGGGCGGGGCTGTGGAGCGCGTGACGGCCCGTTGCCTGGCGCAGGGGGAAAGGGAGGGGGCGGTGCCCCTGGTCCCATCTAGTCTCCGAGGCGGGAGGTCGCCGGCAGCAGCCCGGAAGTGACGCGGGGCTCCCTGCTGGGGGGGTTTCCTTAGGGCGGTTGGAGCAGAGGCGCGAGCCGTGACGTAGCGCTCCCTCTCCCCCCCCTCTCCCGCGCGAGGTCGGGGGATGATTTCCGTTAGGGCGGTTGGAGCAGCGGCGCGCGCCGCGAACGTTGGACCTGGCGCGTCATCCTGCCCCGCCGAGACTCGCAGCTCCCCCCCTCCCCCTCCCCCGTCACTTGCGGGGCTGTTGCCAGGGGCTCGTGGGGCAGTCGGGGAGGTGGCTGCAGGGGGGAAGCAGCGTGTGGGGGGTGGGGTGGTTGTGCGTGGCTGTGGGGGGAGGTGAAGGGTGGTTGTGGGCTGTGGGGGGAACAGGATGGCTGTGGGGGGGAGCAGGGTAGGGGGAAGTGGGATGGCTGTGGGGGAGCGGGGTGGCAGAGGGGGGGGGGAGCGGGGTGGCAGAGGGTGGCTGTGGGGGGGGGGGAGCAGGTGGGCTGTGAGGGTGGGGGGAGAAGGGTGGCTGTGGGGACAGCATGGGGTTGGGGAGGGGGGTTGATACCCCACTGGCAGGGGGTGGCTGTGGAGGGGGGAGCAGGGTGGTTGTGGGGGGAGGTGGAGGATAGGGGGAACCAGGGTGGGGGGAGCAGGTTGGCGTAGGGGGGAAGCGGGGTGGCAGTGGGGGGAGGTGGAGGGTGGGGGGAAGCAGGGTGGCTGTGGGGCGTGGGGGGAGCAGGGTGGCTGTGGAGGTGGAGGGTAGCGGGGAGCAGGGTGCGGGTAAGGGCGAAGCAGGGTGGCAGGGGTGGCTGTGGGGGGAGGTGGAGGGTGGGGGAAGCAGGCTGGCTGTGGGGTGTGTGGGGGAGCAGGGTGGCTGTGGGGGTGGAGGATTGGGAGAGCAGGGTGGGGTAGGGGGAAGAGGGGTGGCTGTGGGGGGAAGCAGGGGGTGGGGGAGCAGGGTGGCTGTGAGGGTGGAGGGTAGGGGAAGCAGGTTGGGGTAGGGGGGAAGTGGGGTGGCTGTGGGGGGGAAGTAGGGTGGCAGGGGGTGGCTGTGGGGGGAAGCGGGGTGGCTGTGGGGGGGGGTGGGGGGAAGCAGGGTGGGGGTGGAGGGTAGGGGGGAGCAGGGTGCGGGTAAGGGGGAAGCAGGGTGGCAGGGGTGGCTGTGGGGGGAGGTGGAGGGTGGGGGGAAGCAGGGTGGCTGTGGGGTGTGGGGGAGCAGGGTGGCTGTGGGGGTGGAGGGTAGGGGGAAGCAGGATGTGGGGAGCAAGGTGGGGGTAAGGGGGAAGCAGGGTGGCAGGGGTGGCTGGGGGGAGGTGGAGGGTGGGGGAAGCAGGCTGGCTGTAAGGGGTGGAAGGCGGGGAAGTAGGTGGGGGGAGAAAGGTGGCTGTGGGGGAAGCAGGGGGCTGGGGAGGGGGGTTGATACCCGCTGTCGTTCCTCCAGGCATTAACGCCGAGCACGGCACGGCCTCCATCCCAGCGACTGGAGCAGCGGTTCCCAAATGTTAACAGCCCGCGAACCCCTGTCACCAGCACCTCAAGTCTTGCCAACTCCTCCCGAAAACGCCCCTTTCCTGGGATTTTCTGCTTTACCTGAGGACGAAGGACAAACACAGGGAGCTTGGAGAGAGAAACTTTGTTTTTAAGACCTGCTTATTGCACACTCCTATTATTCATAATGACAGTATGAATTTTATTCCAGTATGAAAATGGCGACACTCTGCCAAGATCTCGCTTTCGGAGCTTGTATCACTGAATCAGCCTGTTACCAGACCAGGCTCCTGTGTTCATCAGGGAGTATCAGCCGTGAAACAGCAGGAAGGGATTTAAGACGCCTACTCAGTGTTCCCCCTACTCGAGCATTCGGGGCTTGAGCAGGCCGGGCAAACAACGCGCCTCACAACGAAGCTTAGACTTGTTCGTCATCAGCATTTTCAAAACAAGACTCGCTGCCTGTTTCATTTTAAAAACAGCCAGAAATATCCACCTCCTTTTCCGTTTCCTATAAGGAGTCGTGAAGTTTAAATCTCCTCAGTGTGCTAGAGATGCTGGCTTTGAGCTGCTTTGCGAAATGTTACAGGGGGTTCTCGGGGAGGGGGGGGTCCCTAATGACGGACAGAGCTGCCCCTGGGGACACGGGGCCAGCAGCCTCCCAGAACCCCTGAGAGGAGGGGATCGGTGGCGGCATTGGGCGGGGGGATCGGGCCTCTGTTGGGGGTAACCCCTGGTATCCCCCCAAATGCAGGGGGACAGCGGAACTGAATTTCAGGGGGGTGCTAGTCAGGCTGGGTGTGGGGATATGGTCTGGGGACCCTCCCAGCTCCCCCCCCCCCAGGTGTGTGTGGGGCAATGCAGGCACCCTGGATTTGAGGGTGATGTTGAGGGATTAGGCTGGTGGCAGCGGGGCTGTATCAGTGGGTCCGTGTCAGGTGACTGGTGATGGGGTGACCCCCCCGGTGCAGTGAGACAGTGCCTGAAAGCTGGAGTTGGGGGGTGCAAGGGGATGAGGCTGGGGCGGAGAGCCGTGGGGTATTTCTGCCTGTTGGCGTGATCAGAGACGGCTGCAGTTCCTCTCCGGTAACGGAGGTGTCTGAGTTCCAGTGACAACGAGGACCCACAGGGGCATGGTTGTTCCCCAGATCGCGGAGGACACCAGGGCTGCCCTGCACCTTTCACCGCCCGGGAGGCTGCCCCTGGGTGTGTTTGTCCTGTCCGAACTGGGCCGGGGGGTTGCTCCTGTTCCCATAGGATCCATGCATGTGGCACAGCTGCCCAGCACCTCCAGAGGCTCACAGGGGTCCCAGGTCCAGCACAGAGCCTGGACAGCAGGGGGCTGGGGCAGCGGTGGGATGTCATGGCTCGTGTACGGGGCCTGTGAGTGGGCAGAGAAGAGAGAAACGTCCCACACTCCCCCCCCCCAGATATACAGGGAGAATCTGGGATCAGTATTACAGGGTGAACGTGAAGCGGTGACCTGCGTGAGCTTGGCCATAACAAGGGGGAGAGGGATAGCTCAGTGCTTTGAGCATTGGCCTGCTAAACCCAGGGTTGTGAGTTCAGTCCTTGAGGGGGCCAGTTAGGGCACTGGAGTTAAAAAATAAAAATCTGTCTGGGGCTTTATCCTGCTTTGAGCAGGGGGTTGGACTAGATGATCTCCTGAGGTCCCTTCTAACCCTGAGATTCTATGATAAGTCAGGGACTTTTCTGGCCTTTTTCTGTCTTAACATCGGGGTAGGCACTGACCAGCCCACTCGATGCGTATTTTCCAATGGCTCAAAGCTGTTCCTTCTCGCTGGCCAAGAAGGGTGGCCGACAGGATGGAGAAGACAGTCTTGAGGGTCCTTCCATTCTCTGAGCTGTGAAGAATGAAAGCATTTCCACCAGGGTTTCCCATTCAGGATTTCTCTCCGACATTCACCGGGGCTGGCCCGATTCACGACAGAGCAGCGGCCGTCCCAGGCGTGTGTAAAGAGCTGCTTAGCGGCGACAGACACAGTGTTGGTTTTAGTAGGGATGGCTTCCACCCTGGATCTTTCTAAAACAGTCAGTGGATTTATACACGATTGAGAAACTTTGGCAGCTAGAAACAACCACGTTTCTCAGCACCGACACTGTTGCTTGCTACGGGCAATGATTCATCCTGAGCTAACTCAATCAACCCACTTCCAGACCCTTCAGTTGCAGCCACACGGCTCGCACAAGCTAGGCCGAGGGTTTATTCCCGCAGGAGCACTTTTAGGCAACAACTCATTTTCTCCAGAAATTTTGTCCTTTCCCTTTTTAGCTAGGGGTTGCCTGGCAGAAACATCTTCCTGAGCATCTTTCTGGGTTTCGGTTGAGTCCAGAACGACTTCTGAGACAACTGACGTATCCTCAGTCAGCATAAACTGAGAGGTGCTGTACCTCCTGCCTGCTCCGCAGACAGAACCCGAGACATTTTCTCCCCCAACAGTGAAACTGCTTTTCTGACTAGACAAACAGTTTGCACTTCCCTCCCCCTGGTCACAGACACATGGCTGTTCACAGCCAAACACTGGGAGATTGGAATGGCTTTTTTAACAGGCAAATTGCCACTCCCAAGAGACAGACCAGGGGAGACGGTTTCTCCCTCATACTCGCCGAGCTGAACCCGTTTAGTGGTGGGTCTCCCTTCGGAGATCCTGTCCACTGGCAATTGGGCTAACATCCCTGCGTTCCCCACTGTAGCCCTCACAGTGGGTCTTGTCCATACATTGCACTGACGTCGTGATCTGCTAGGGAGCCCCGGGGAGAACCAGGCGCCCCTACTGATGGTCAGACTCCCAGAGCCTCCACTCAGAAGAGGGGGCAGGGATCTGGCTTTGACGGGGAGTGGGTTGTGGGGGAGCTCCCTGCATTAACTCTGGTCTCCGCCTGACCTGAGACAAAGCATTAATCAGGATGCTGAGGGGCTGGCCATCATCTTTTCCCATAGCCTCCCCTAAATTCACCAGCTCCTTCCAAATCCCGTTCCTAAGGGTCTCCTTGGGTCGGCGCTGCCCAGGGTCGGGGGAGTAGGGGAATTAGGGTTGGGAGGGCGCCTGGCAGAGTGAGGACCGTTATTTGTAGACGTGATGGCCTGCACGGGCTCTGAGGGGGTCTTTGTGCTGATTTGACTTTTTAAGACCCCAGTTTCTCGCAGCAGATCTCCTCCCCGTGGTCAATTTTGTCTGAGAATTTAGTCCTGCATAAATGCTCTGTACTAATTCGCGTCCCTGATAGTGGCAAGTGATGATCCCGTTCTCTTCTGTCTGGGGTAATGAAGCAGAGAGAGCCGCCAGCATTTTCTTTCCAATTAGGTAAGTTTCTGGGGCCTCTCCTGGTTTCTGCTCTTCCGTTACGTACAGTTTCTTGCGGGAAGACGCAGGCAGTGATCTTTTAAGAGTCCTCATCCATTCCCGGGGTCCAGTGGCAAGAGCCTATGCCTGCGTCTGGAGCATCTGCGTCCAGAGCATCTGCGTCACAAGGAGAGGCGCATAACAGCCAATTGGGTTAAGTCCATGCCGTCACCATTTGCCACCCGCGGGCCAGCCACGCGACGGCCAGGTCACGGTTCAGTGGCCCCTGTCTCTCAGCGATAGCCTTGGCTAGCAGCCCACCTTACTACGTCCGCGACCAGCTCTGTTGTGGGGAGATCGGCTCCTGCAATTACGTGTTTAACCTCCCTTGTGGAAACAGGAGCAACATTATGAATTCGTGGCCAATCGGGGTTGACTGGGTTTTGAGGGACAGCAGCAGGGGGTATCTTTATTTTCCCAGGGGCCTCCAGATGCCAATCCTCTCTCAACCTTACAGCTCCTACCACCCCCTTATGGGTGTAAGTTGGGGGGGAGGGATAGCTCAGTGGTTTGAGCATTGGCCTGCTAAACCCAGGGTTATGAGTTCAATCCTTGAGGGGGCCATTTAGGGATCTGGGGCAAAAATTGGTCCTGCTAGTGAAGGCAGGGGGCTAGACTTGATGACCTTTCAAGGTCCCTTCCAGCTCTAGGAGATTGGTATATCTCCAATTATTACTGGTTTGCTGCCTGCTCTTGCGTCTTCTAACAACATGTGAGTGTTAACTCTCCTATGCTGTTCTGCATTCCCACTTGCCCTGTCTCTCTCCTCTTGTGTATCTCTGGGTACAGTCACTGTGCTGAGCTTTTCTACGAGCAGTTCACACCCGTCTGTCTCGCATTTGTTCAACCGCTGTTGTAACTGCGCGTTCTCAAGCTCCAGTTCCTGCCCTCCCTTTACCATTTCAACCACGTCCGGCCACGCAGAAAATAATGCCCACACGGCAGCTGCTTTCTTTGCGCGACCACGTGGCTGAAAGGTCGTGCAATGTTGTTCAAAGCTCAGCCTAGCTTCGGTCAGGGGAGTGTCACCCTTAAAACACCCCCTCTCCCAGGGGCATTTCCCTTTCTTCATTACCCGTCTCGCTAACCTGGTGGTTTTCTCCTGGCTCAAGCGAGCAGCAAAAAGGTCCTTTTCAGCCACCTCCATTTTCTTATTTCACTAATGATCCCCACCAACCGTTCTTTCTAAAACCTTCATTTTTAAGGCACTACTCATAACTCCTTATTGCACAGTCCTGCAGGTATTCGAAGCACGGCTCTTAACAGAAGGTTACCAGATAGCCTAGGAGAGACGGAGACCTTGCTAAAGGAGCTTGGTCTGGAAAAGGAACAGAAAGCAGGGCTGTGCCTCAGTTTCCCTACTCCACAGCAAATACTCAACGGTTACCACATGATTAGGGTCACCTGCTGCCCGCATATCTCCACCAGTTTACCACCAGATGTGGCCGTTCTTTTGGGGTAGGCTCATTGATGAGGGTTGCTCTTCTGAGGGGTGTGTGTGCTGTAATTCTATTAATGTGCTGCTTATGTCACTTGTGTGTTCATACGGCACACTACTCCTTCCTTCTGCAGGTCCCCTCCCAATGGGGCTACCCTGCAGGAGCTCGGTTCCCCAGGGCACCCCCCGCCCCCCCCCGCAAGTCTGAGTGGTCTCAATAGGCTGGGTTGAGCAGCACTTGCAGCTGCCCTGCCTCCACGTGCCCTGAGTTTAACACGTCCCTATCCCACTTTCACGTTCCAGCTGTACTGGCAGTAACCCACTCGATGAGCAAACCCCACCGTATCTTTGGGCACTACAGAGGATTCAGGGGGCCTGGGGTCTTTGGCGGTGGGGCCTGGGGTGGAAGGACCCCCCCCGCCGCGGGTCTTCGGGGCACTTTGGCAGCGGGTCCCAGAACGGAAGGACCCCCTGCTGCCGAATTGCCACCGAAGACCCGGAACGGAAGAAGCTCCGGGGGCCCGGGCTCCGTGAGAATTTTTTGTGGCTCCCGGAGCGAGTGAAGGACCCTGCTCCAGGGGCCCCAAAAAACTCTCGTGGGGGCCCCTGCGGGGCCTGGGGCAAATTGTCCCTCTTGCCCCCCCCCCGGGCGGCCCTGGGGCACTACAGGGATCTTTAGCTTAGGTAAAAGCAGCGTTGCTGCAGAGTGACTGGGGGAAGCTTAAAAACACAAGAGTAAAATTCAGAGAGAGAGAGAAGCAACCAGCTGAACCATAAAAGTTATTTATTGAATAACAGTGATAACGACACAAGGAGCCTAAAGCAACATAACACGTTATTTAAAGGTTAATACCTACGGGAGAAAGGAAAACAGAGAGAGGGAGGGAGGGAGGGATCTCACCCACTCCATGAGGCTTGAGCTGGTCGGGGTTCCCAGGTGATGGTGGTAGCTCGGGGTCCTGAGGGCTGGAGGCAGGCAGAGCCCCCGGCACGACCAGTCAGGAGATGGAGTCCCAGTGGAACTGAAAATACAACGGTGCAAGGGAGACACTAGATTTGTTTATGGGTAAAGTGATGGCTCAAGGGTTTTCTTTCAGCCAGACAATAGGAGCTGATCACTCTTGGCTATGGGTGGTGGGTTTCTTCCAGGGAGCTCACAAGGCAACTAGGCCGCTTCAGTATTTTGGGCATCAGTTACAGATTCATTACTAGAATTGGGCTGATAATTGCTGAGCCGGGTGGGGGCAGGCGTCGGTTCCTTAGCATCCAGAGCAGGGATTCCCATGATGCAGTGCAGCCCTGCTTATTTCGGTCCCAGAGTTCAGTGCGGTTCCCATTCTTGATGCTAATTCCTGTCCCATCTTTCATGCAGATGAGGCTAGGGGAGGTGTCTCGGTTCTTCATTCTTTATGCTAACGGAGATGTTTTCATCTCGTCACCTTGTCAGGAGGGGTCGAGGTGCGTCTCCCACCGCCCTTCACTGTTCTCTGCAAGCCTTTTCTCTGATCGGTTTTGGTTCCAACAGAGACTGGTGGGGGTATGGAGGGGTGTCTTTCGTGAGTCAGACAGACTAAATACTGCGCCCTGGTTCCCCAAAAAAACAAAGCTGACTGGTATCATCAGGGTACCAATACAATGCTCCCAGTTGTGTGGCAAGAGGGACCCACTCCCATGACTCGTGGGTCAATGGAGTTGATAGAAAGGACAGTCAGGTCCGCGCCGTGACCGGACAAACCGCAAACGGCCCCTCGCCTGGACCAACTGCGGGATAAATGGAGAGTTCAAGCCGCCGTCACGGTTATCACGCGGGAATTAGCAAAACCATTACTAAGGTTCAGCTTTGGGCGTGGGTATTTTTAGATAAGTCACGAACAGGACACGGGCAATAAACAGAAATTCACGGAAGCCCGTGACCCGTCCTTGTCTTTCACTAAGAATACCCCGGCGGTGGGGAACCACAGATGGAGCCCCGCCGGGGGGGTGGCTGTTAGCTGCAGTTCTTGCTCTGGTCCTGTGGGTTGCTCCGGCCTTATGGGCTTACCACTGGCTCTGGGATGGGGACGGTTCCTGCTCTGGCCCCGCGCGGGGGGGGGGGGGCGGGCACTGCTTCAGCGTCGGGGGCAGGCAGCTGCTGCAACGGAGGTCCATGCCAGTCACAGAATCTATGACCTCTGCGACAGAATTGGATGCTTAATCATTACAAAAAAAAAGTGTTGATCTCTCTCGAGGTTTTTGTGGTGTTTAGCTCCCCTGCAGACTTTCTGATATGCTGCATCTCACAGGGCTGAGCGATCAGTCAAGCTTTCCCCACGCTCACGGCCTTCGGAGGGTGTCTCTGCCGTGTGCATTGTCTGATGTGTCGAAAGTTCTGAGCTCTGGGTGAAGCTTTTCCCACACTCACAACACTGATAGGGCCGCTCGCCTGTGTGGATTCTCTGATGGTAACGAAGGGCTGAGCTGCTACTATAGCTTTTCCCGCACTCATGGCATCTATAGGGCCTCTCCCCTGTGTGGATTCTCTGATGGTAACAAAGGGCTGAGCTGCTAATGTAGCTTTCCCCACACTCAAGGCATCTATAGGGCCTCTCCCCTGTGTGGATTCTCTGATGGTAATGAAGGGCTGAGCTGCCAAGGTAGCTTTTCCCGCACTCACGGCATCTATAGGGCCTCTCTCCTGTGTGGATTCTCTGATGGTGACGAAGGGCTGAGCTGCTAATGTAGCTTTTCCCGCACTCACGGCATCTATAGGGCCGCTCCCCTGTGTGCATTCTCTGATGTTCACAAAACTGTGAGCTGCTAGCGAAGCTCTTCCCACACTCCCGGCATTCGTAGGGCTTCTCTCCTGTGTGGGTTTTCTGATGTGTAGAAAGGGCTGAGCTGCTAGCGAAGCATTTCCCGCACTCACAGCATTCATAGGGCTTCTCTCCTGTGTGGGTTTTCTGATGTGTAGAAAGGGCTGAGCTGCTATAGAAGCTTTTCCCACACTCACGGCATTCATAGGGCCTCTCCCCTGTGTGGATTCTCCAATGTACGATGAGGGCTGAGCTGTGAGCGAAGCTTTTCCCGCACTCAAGGCATTCATACGGTTTCTCCCCTGTGTGGGTTCGCTGATGGTTAACAAGGCCTGATCGGTTAGTGAAGTCTTTCCCGCACTCAAAGCATCCGTAGGGCTTTTCCTTCGTGTGGATTAGCTGATGCGTAGGGAGGCTCGAGCGCTGAGTGAAGCCTCTCCCGCACTCACCACACTTGTAAGGTTTCTCCTCCGTGTGGATTCTCTGATGCTGAATGAAGTTTGAGCTGTGAGCGAAGGTTTTCCCGCACTCGCTGCATTTGTAGGGCCTGTCCCCTGTGTGGATTCTCTGGTGCGTAGTCAGGACTGAGCTCTGAGCGAAGGTTTTCCCGCATTCGTGGCAAACATGGATTCTCTGATGTTGAAGAAAGGCCGAGCTGCCACTGAAATTTGTCCCACACTCGCTGCATTCACAGGGTCTCTCTCTTGTGTGGATTCTCTGATGCATCGTCAGGTCTGAGCTCCGAGCGAAGGTTTTCCCACACTCACCGCATTCATAGGGTCTCTCACCCGTGTGGTTTCTGTGATGCACTGTAAGTTCTGAGCTCCGAACGAAGGTTTTCCCACACTCGCCGCATTCGTAGGGTTTCTCTCCCGTGTGGATTCTGTGATGCACTGTAAGTGCTGAGTTCTGAGTGAATCTTTGCCCGCACTCGCCGCATTCATAGGGTCTCTCACCCGTGTGGCTTCTGTGATGCGCTGTAAGTTCTGAGCTCTGAGTGAATCTTTTCCCGCACTCGCCGCATTCGTAGGGTTTCTCCCCCGTGTGGATCCTCCGATGAGTAGTGAGGTTTGAGTTCTGAGCGAAGGTTTTCCCACACTCGCTGCATTCATAAGGCTTCTCACCGGTGTGGATTCTCTGATGTCTAATAAGGGCTGAGCAGCAACTTAAGGTTTTCCCGCACTCACTGCATGTATTTTTTCTCTTTCCCCTGGGGATTTCCTGCTGGGCTGTAGTTTCCATGAGGTCCTTCTGAGTTCCCCAACAGTAAATTAAAGTACCCGATTTCTCCCCTGGCTGGTTTCCCTGCTCTCTCTCTGTTCTGTGCTGAATCTCGCAGGAGTTTCCCTGCTCATGAATTGTGGTCACATTCCCTGCTGATCTTTGCGATAATGCACCGTGTGATTCTACTTGCTCAGCATCTTCTTGATGAGAATTTTGCTCCTTAGTCTCACGTGGCATCGCGTCACCTGCCGTGATAGAGACAGAAACCTCAAAAAGGGATGGAAAAAGGAAGAGCAAACCAAAAAAATGTGCTGGAGAAAGATCAAATAAAAATCAGGAGGAGAACTCCCCCAAATGGGAGAGAGGAGGTGATTAATTCAGCCTTCACATCCCATCTAAATTCTCAGCGGGAAGGGAGCAAGCTAATGCCGGGTGTCAGCTACAATCTGTAGGAAGCCATGTGCTCTCTCTGCACTGAGGCCACCACATCTGCTGGGACAATCCTGAACGAAGAGAGCTCCAAGGTCATTGTAGGGGATCCCAGATGTTTATTTCAGCCACTTACAGATTCTGAGGTGGTTTAATGTTTCCTCACCTGTGCAGGGAGCTCTCAGGATCTCTCTTTCCTCTGAACCCTGGAGGTCTGGGACCCACGGTTCTTCCCCCTGTTCCAGCTGGGAGATCACATCAGGTTTGGAAACTGGAAACCCTGCTTAGATTAAAGAAAAAAAATGAGATTGAGGAAATTCATAAGACTTTGTCATAAAAAATTGTCTATAAATTTATCTCCAGTCCTTAGTAAACCAATAAAATCTCAGGGCCAGTTCCCCAGGTCCTCAAAGATGATGGAGAACACTGATTATGAGGGACTCAACTACCCACGTATCTGCTGAGAACTCACATAGATAGACACTGTGTGAGTCTGCACACCTATATTCACTATTCTACAAAATTATGATGTTTAGTACAAAGTATGCCTTTTTGAGGTTTCATTTAAAATTCATAATCCACTGAACATTAGTGTCCTGTTACAATAAGTGTAGCAACACTATGTCTGTAAAGTTATGAGATTTTAATGTTCAATGCTCCCGAAAATATGTTACAATTCTGGGGACGACCCACAGACCTGGTCCTCAGAGAGCAAGGCTATCACCTGGGTATATGGCCATTCTCCGGCGATGGGAGGTGTGAACAAAAAATGTACTTTCCATTACAGGGGCTGCTTGACGTTCACATCCACAACAGCCAGCCAGTCATCCTGACAGCTAAAAATGGAAGATGTTTCCAGTACAAAGTGATGAACAAACCCAAGTCTCTCTCTCTGCTCAGGAAATCAACAACTCCTGAAGAACTGAGCTTGTGGGGAATGAGGAGTCCTGGCTGAGAAGAAACCCAGCCTGTTACAAGATGTGGTGAGAGAAAGACATTTGCTTTCAATCTGCTTTAGCTTGTTAAGTTAGAAGTTGGTTTGCATCGTATCTTTTATTCCTTTTGTAATCAATTTTGAATTTTATGCCTCATTATCTGTAGTCACTTAAAATCTTCTCTTTCTGTAGTTAATAAACCTGTTTTATTGTTTTATCCAACCAGTTTGTTTGGATTAAAGTGTGTGGGAAACTCTGTTTGGGATAACAAGGCTGAGGCATGTGAATTTGCACTGGTTAAATGAAAGACTTTGTATGAGCTTGTGGTGTTCAGTAGAGTTACATGCTGGAGACTGTTTGTTGACTGGCCAAGAGGGGCTGTTCTCACAGCAAAAGGCACCCAAGGGTGAAGAATTGAGGGAACCCAGCTGTTCAAGAGTCCAAATTGTCCCCTGGGTAATGTCACAGACACACAGTATGAAAGAGGCTCCTACAAAACAGAGAAGGTAAATCCATGTCCCAGAAATCGAAGACTCCAGACAGAGGGCAAGTGTCCCTGGCACTGCTTCTTGCTGACAGAGAGGTTCAGAGACAGTGAGAGAGTCCTGGGGAAGCTGGGAACAGGAAGCATGGGCTGGTGGGGTTCAGTGGAGAAAGGGAACAGGACGGGCAGGGATATCACTGAATGCAGGATCTCAGCAGTGCTACATGTGAAGAAAGCACATATTGTGGAATTGGTGAATCTAGTGAGTCCGGTGTAATGGGAGAGTATGAAAATCCCTGGGTGTGGAGAACCCTGGGAAATTAGAAGCTAGAATTCAGGAGCCACAGACTCTAATTCCTCTGGAAAAGCAGCAGGCGAAAAATAAGGTGATGTGACTTCAGGAATGATGGAGCCCAAGATCAAAGGAGCCTGCAGAGACGAGAGATGGTGGCTACTGCTCAGGGAACAAGACTCGCCGTGTCTCGAGAAGTGTGTGTCTTTACCAACCTAGGCTGTTTTCACATTCTTGGTTGCAATCCAGAGGAGTTGTGTTATCTGTAATGCTGGGTGATTATCAATGTTTTGCTGCTGGAGCTCCCATGTCAGGATGCTCCCAGCCAGCATTCAGGGACGCGCTGAGTGTCTGAGTGATAAGTGACCCTGGATCAGCAGCTCTGAATCCAGCATGCTGCTTCTAACAGCCCAGGCACATTCTGGCATCCACCAGCCTTGGATGCCCTGGCAAGAGATAGAAACACTCCCAAACCTGACCGCCAAGGAGGAAGGATGCTTGGTGGATGCCCCAGCCCAGAAGCCATTACAACCCTTGTCTGCGGGAGCCAAGTATCTCAAGAACCAGACTGGAGACCTGTTGCCTATAGCTGTCCAGCTGGAATCAGAGTCCCAGGGAGTTACTTGCGCTGAGGAGCCCGGAGGACGTAAGCTCCAGGAAGCATGGGAAGAAGTGGCCGAGGGAGGTGGAGTGAGTGGCATCTCCCACCCGTGTAAGGTCGGCGTGTTGCGGCTGGATTCCCCGCTGACCCAGTGGTGGACCACTCTGCCACTGTTAAGGTCTTCAGCTGGGACCCGGTTGAGTCGGGTGGGCCCAGGTCCCCCTACCCCAGCTGCCAACCCCCGCCCCCACACACACACACTTTGATGGCAGCCCTTGGATCTGGTCACAAGGCATTTGAAGGATGCCACTGAGCCGCAGTGTCTCGAATCCCAGGGCAGTCCGGTAGACTGTAACCACGGTGTCACCACAGGCACGATCCACCCCCAAAGGAGGACGGGGTGTGCGCACGCCACCGCACGCAGTGGAGAATGCAGACAACGTTGGAAGGCCCCAGTGGGAGGATAGCGCCAACAGGGTCATCTCTCTTTGCCCATCTGTCCATGGCCTTGCCCGAGATGGAGACTGAGAAGATATTGAAATGGCAGCGAGGACCCCAAGGCGTTCCTGGTAACATTTCAACGGATGGCCACCGCCGCCAGGTGGCCCCCAGGGCATCGGGCCACCCTGTTGACCGGGACAGCGCAGAAGGCCTACCGGGGGATTAACCACAACACTTACCACCGTTGTTTTCACCAGGAAAGGTATCCTCCGTAGGCCAGAGCCTCGAGTAGTAGCCCAGTGCCTACGAGACAGCACCTGGTGATGGCTGGAACCAGAGAAGTGATCAGGGACCCCGGTGGTGGAGACCGTGGTCCTTGAACAATTCACCCAGATCTGATGGAGCACTACCTGGCTGCTGACAGGGAGGAGGCTCGGCTTTGGAGGTCCCAGGAGAGGATGGCAAGGGGGAATCCCCATGAAACAGGGCTGAGGGAACGCCAAAGCTTATCATGACCTCCGGCCAACGCCCCCCCCACCCCAAACCCTGAACAGAGGCACCCCGTCAACCAGGCCCAGAGCAGGTGTGAAGGAGATCTGCAGGAGAGGCAAAGTCCACCACAGGCAGAAAGTAGGTCTGTGAGTATAGTCATGAGGGGCACTTTTGCCAGGGGGATGAGGTGGACGAGGCTTTCTTCAGGCAGCTAACAGAAATTACTAGATCGCAGGCCCTGGTTCTCATGGGGGACTTCAATCACCCCGATATCTGCTGGGAGAGCGATACAGCAGTGCACAGACAATCCAGGATGTTTTTGGAAAGTGTAGGGGACAATTTCCTGGTGCAGGTGCTGGAGGAATCAACTAAGGGCAGAGCTCTTCTCGATCTGCTGCTCACAAACCGGGAAGAATTAGTAGGGGAAGCAAAAAGTGGATGGGAACCTGGGAGGCAGTGACCAGGAGATGGTCGAGTTCAGGATCCTGACACAAGGAAGAAAGGAGAGCAGCAGGGTACGGACCCTGGACTTGAGAAAAGCAGACTTTGACTCCCTCAGGGAGCTGACGGGCAGGATCCCCTGGGAGAATATCATGAGGGGGAAAGGAGTCCAGGAGAGCTGGCTGTATTTTAAAGAATCCTTATTGAGGTTGCAGGAACAAACCATCCCAATGTGTAGAAAGAATAGTAAATATGGCAGGCGACCAGCTTGGCTTAACAGTGAAATCCTTGCTGATCTTAAACACAAAAAAGAAGCTTACAAGAAGTGGAAGATTGGACAAATGACCAGGGAGGAGTACAAAAATATTGCTCAGGCATGCAGGAGTGAAATCAGGAAGGCCAAATCACACTTGGAGTTGCAGCTAGCAAGAGATGTTAAGAGGAACAAGAAGGGTTTCTTCAGGTATGTTAGCAACATGAAGGAAGTCACGGAAAATGTGGGCCCCTTGCTGAATGAGGGAGGCAACCTAGTGGAGGTGACCAGCCCTCTGTGGAGAAAGAAGTGGTTCAGGACTATTTAGAAAAACTGGACGAGCACAAGTCCATGGGGCCGGATGCGCTGCATCCGAGGGTGCTAAAGGAGCTGGCCAATGAGATTGCAGAGCCATTGGCCATTATCTTTGAAAACTCACGGCGATCGGGGGAGGTCCCGGATGACTGGAAAAAGGCTACTGTAGTGCCCATCTTTAAAAAAGGGAAGGAGGAGGATCCGGGGAACTACAGGCCAGTCAGTCTCACCTCAGTCCCTGGAAAAATCATGGAGCAGGTCCTCAAGGAATCAATTCTGAACCACTTAAAGGAGGGGAAAGTGATCAGGAACAGTCAGCATGGATTCACCAAGGGCAAGTCATGCCTGACTAACCTAATTGCCTTCTATGAGGAGATAACTGGCTCTGTGGATGAGGGGAAAGCAGTGGATGTGCTATTCCTGGACTTTAGCAAAGCTTCTGATACGGTCTCCCACAGTATTCTTGCCAGCAAGTTAAAGAAGTCTGGGCTGGATGAATGGACAGTAAGGTGGATAGAAAACTGGCTAGATGGTCGGGCTCAACGGATAGTGATCAACGGCTCCATGTCTAGTTGGCAGCCGGTTTCAAGTGGAGTGCCCCAAGGGTCGGTGCTGGGGCCGGTTTTATTCAATATCTTCATTAACGATCTGGAGGATGGTGTGGACTGCACCCTCAGCAAGTTTGCAGATGACACTAAACTGGGAGGAGTGGTTGATACGCTGGAGGGTAGGGCTAGGATACAGAGGGACCTAGACAAATTAGAGGATTGGGCCAAAAGAAACCTGATGAGGTTCAACAAGGACAAGTGCAGAGTCCTGCACGTAGGACGGAAGAATCCCATGCACGGCTACAGACTAGGGACCGAATGGCTGGGCAGCAGTTCTGCAGAAAAGGACCTAGGGGTTACAGTGGATGAGAAGCTGGATATGAGTCAGCAGTTGCCCTTGTTGCCAAGAAGGCTAACAGCATTTTGGGCTGTATAAGTAGGGGCATTGCCAGCAGATCGAGGGATGTGATCATTCCCCTCTATTCAGCACTGGTGAGGCCTCATCTGGAGACTGTGTCTAGTTTGGGGCCTCCGCTACAGAAAAGGTGGGGATAAATTGGAGAGAGTCCAGCGGAGGGCAACAAAAATGATTAGGGGGTTGAAGCACATGACTTACGAGGGGAGGCTGAGGGAACTGGGCTTGTTTAGTCTGCAGAAGAGAAGACTGAGGGGGGATTTGATAGCTGCTTTCAACTACCTGACGGGGGTTCCAAAGAGGATGGATCTAGACTGTTCTCAGTGGTAGCAGATGACAGAACAAGGAATAATGGTCTCAAGTTGCAGTGGGGGAGGTCTAGGTTGGATATGAGGAAACACTATTTCAGTAGGAGGCTAGTGAAGCACTGGAATGGGTTCCCTAGGGAGGTGGTGGAATCTCCATCCTTAGAGGTTTTTAAGGTCAGGCTTGACAAAGCCCTGGCTGGGATGATTTAGTTGGGGATCTGTCCTGCTTTGAGCAGGGAGTTGGACTAGATACCTCCTGAGGTCTCTTCCAACCCTGATCTACTATGATTTGAGAATATTTGAAGTGCTGTTAAATCCACAGGTGCTCTCTAACACCATCTGCTCTTTCAAGTTCTGCCGGGATAGCTCTGTGGCTTAGGGCTGTACAAAATCACACTCCCTACCTCATCCAGCAGAATGACGTTGGCCAAAGATTCAATATAGACACAGTTATGGTGGCAAAAAGTCCATTACAAAAAATGAAGGAAACTGGATACCCAGAAACTACTTTACTGCAGAGCTCAGGGTGCTCGGTGCTGTCTTCTGCCTTTGACCATGTGAACGGCAGCTTCACTTAAACCTCTGCAAACCAGAAAATGAAGTTACTGTCCAGGCCACCCCTGCCATGTATCCTTAAGTGTGCTCACACCCCCAGCCCTGCAGCTGGGGGGAGCCACTGGGAATGGTTCTGTCCAGGTGGTGGAAAGGGTGGTGTCCCTGGAGAATTCTCCATCTGTTCAAGTCTTCGTATCAAGGCCGGATGCCTTCCTGGAAGATGATTTAGCCCAACACAAGGTGTTCAGCTCAGTACAGCAGAGACCGGAGGAAATTCTACAGTCTGGGTGATGCAGGAGATCAGCCTAGACGACCAAATTATCCCTTCTGGCCTTAAAATTCTATGACTCTATAACAGATACGAGGAAGGACGACGAACGCGCCATCGTTTCTGTTGTGTTCACAGACGGGAATCCCGGCGTTTATCCGCACGGCCCCCAGCTGTGTGCCCTGGGTCAGCTGTAGCTGTAACCGGAGGGTGGAGGGAGCAGCTTGGCAGAGCTGGGACCGTGGTCTGCAGAGAGGTGCAGATGACTCCCGAGGGACCGAGTCTGCCCCGTTTCAATGCTCAGCGTTGTAGGCGGTGTCGGTGAAAGTGCACAAGGGGCAGTTCTGGCCACGGGGATTGTCAGCGCTCTGGTGGGACACACGCTAGTGATCTGCGGGGCGTAGTGAGGGGCCAGTGAGGGCAGTGACTCCGAAGGAATCCTCACGGCGAGGGCAGGGGAGGGGGATCAGTTTGAGAGTCGGAGCTGGTTTGCGTGGAGCAGGATCAGTGTGTGAGCGAAGGCCGAGGTTGGAAGCTTCTGTCCATTATGCGGGACCCAAGCCCCAGGTTTACCTGAGCAAAGAGACGATGTGTGACATTGTGCTGTTCCCGCAGTGTTGTGTAGCAGGGCAGGGCAGAGGGCTGGTGTGTGTGTCACTGGCATGTGGGGTGATGCTGAAACAGGGCAGCGTAGTGGTTACACTGTAGGGGTGACATGAACCTTATTTTGTCATTTCCCCTTCCAAGAACAGAGGGGACAGGACTCCTTACCCAGCGAGGTCACATTCTCGTAGTTCTCCTGCATCACATCCCTGTAGAGGGCTCTCTGAGCGGGGTCCAGCAGAGCCCCCTCTCCCCTGGTGAAATACACAGCCACCTCCTCGAAGGTCACCGGCCCCTGAAAGAGCAAGAGTCCAACACTCAGTACCTGCTGCCCCACTCACAGCCCCCCTATACATGGGGGACAGGAGCCAAACAGAAACTCTGGGTGGATTGCAGTCAGAGTCCCACCCCCACCCTGCTCAGAGCATCCAGGAAACACCAGGGGGAGGGGACGAAGCGAGAGCCCCTCCTCTCTCCTAGCAGACCCATCACCCCGCTACTATCCACAGACTGATTCAGGAGATGGAGCCCCTAGCAGGGTCCAGGGACAGCTCCCTGGTAGGAAGCCCAACAACCTCCCCATTCTGAAGAGCTGGATGGGAAGGGAGGGGAATCTCCCCTAAGCCTCACTGGTGGGTGCCCCCTTCATATCTCACAGCAGCCGCTGGTTAGTCAGGTCAGGCTCCAGCACTATGAGTCTGGTCAGTTTTCCCAGCTCCATGCAGCTGGGTTATTTTCTGCTCCACAAACTAGAGCATTTCCACCGCCGAACCTCCTGGGTCTGTTCCTAGAATCTAGGCCACATATTAAATAACTCCCAGCAGGTTTAGCACACCCCTGTCCTCCTCCCTTTCTCCACCCTGTGCATTTCCTGCAAACCAGACTGCAACCTCCAAACCAGCCTGTGCAAACCTTCCCATCTCCCACGTATTTGCTCTCCCTCTCCCCGCTTGGAGGAACCCACCAGCAACCCCCTGATAATACCTACCTGAACTGGCTCCTCTGCAGCCATTTCTCTCCCCTGTCCAACGAGGGGACGGGATGAACTGGAGCGAAACATGGACGTTATTCCGCAGCCTGGCAGGGCGAGAAGGGCAGTTGTGAAGGTTTCAGAACAGGCTTTAATTCATTTCACAGCATGATTCCCCCAGGCCCTTTCCCTGCAGACAGGCACCCTAGAGTCTGCCATGCTGAGAAAGGCTTGATCTCTTTGTACAGTGTAGACCTGGCCTCTCCTGCCAGGCTAAGCCCACAGAGACATTTTTAACCTCCCGTCTCCCTCCCCTCACCCCCTAACAAAGTCTCTGAACACAAGGCTAGAAAAAAGCAGAACCAAAGTATTCACTGTGGGGGATCCCCTCAGACACTGACCCCACGGCAGCCACACCCCAGCAGGAGGGATATGGAGTCAGGAACTGGATTTTCCTCTGTCTGATTCTACCCAGGGATGCAGCAATACAAGTCTCTGGGCAGATGGGAGAGCTAGAAATCCCTCTCCCTGCTCAGTTCTCCCACTCCCCCTTTCAGTCTCTCCTTCCCGTCCTCTCTCCCTGCCCCTCTGGCTGGGACAGTCCCATTCCTGGGGGCTTTGCTCTCCCATGGCTGGATTTTCTCCTGGCAATTACTACTGGGAGGAGAAATGAGGAGGGGCTGTTTGTGCAGAGTCACTTTCTTGCCAGTCCCCAGCACTTTCCCTGAGGTCTGTCAGTTACCTGGAGACTCTGGCTCAGAATTTAGTATTAACAGGGCCCAGGGCTGCCCTAGGGCGCTAGGACCAGCTGGAGAAAGTCATCCCCTGGGCCAGGCAGAGAAGCAGCTTTAATTCAGGTCACTTCCCAGCACAGAACCCCGCTGGGGGAGCAGCAGCTGCTAAGCCTGGTCTCCCAGATCACAACGGAGGCTGCAGCGTCTGACCCAGGAAGCTGAACCCCAGTATCCTGAGCAGAGAGGGACAGAGCGTTTGAGCAGCTTCCCTCCTTTAGCTCTCTGGGGAGAGCAGCTAATGAGAGCCCCTCCTCACAGGGAGAATTGCTGATCTCATTAGCCCCACTGTCAATCCGGAGTCACTCCTTGTCTTTCCATACAGTGACTCTGGATTAACAATGGTCTCAGAAGCACAGTTCCGAAAGGAGGAGGCCAGAATCCTCTTCAGCAGATCACTGGGGGGCAGATCACTGGGGGGCAGTGCTGACCCCCCTCCCACCTCGCTCCCTCCCCAGATCTAGGACAAGGACTCAGGGGAAGAGTTTTCCCCACCGAACCAGAAGTTCCTGCAGTTTTCCAGAGGGGAGAGAAGCAAAATCTGTCATTTCACCTCACCGTGTTTGATAAGTGGATAGAAAGTGACCTCCAGCCCCTGCTGGCCACTCACACAGGCAGAGGGAGCCCTGGGGGGTGCATCTTTAACAGGAGAAGGGACGGCCTGAAAGGCCACAATAGGTAAGAAACTTCCATGCCCTGTCACTAGCAAATAATGGCCACCCTGGATCCACCCCAGAGGTGGCTGCATCTTAGCACTGCGGGAAGCAGCCCCTCACAGATGCCATTTGCTATGGGGTTTGGGATACTTCTGGACCCACACTGCACTCACAGAGACCTCCTCATCCCATGCCAGCTGGAGAAAAGAAAAGGGTCCAGCCAACTCTCCTTTACCAGCTGGGAACCACTGACCCCCAAACAGGGGGAGGCCTCTGGCTTTGACGGGTATTAAATATCTAGCTGGTCTCTTTCGTCAGCAAACATTTTAACAGGGCGACATTCGTAACAGACACCTAGAGAGAAGTGGGGCAAAGGTTTAGGGAATTTTATATCAACCTGTGAGAACTGCAGAGAAAACACGTCACAAACTCCGCATGTGACGACATGCAAAAAACCCACCAAGATCTGAGAAGATTTTATGTGGCTATTAAATAATGAGAGGGGAAAGGGGGCAGGTTGAGGGGATTTTATGGGACTATGGAATAAGGGGGGAGGGGGCGGTTTGCAGGGATTTTACAGGCTCTGGAATAAGGGGGGCAGGGGGCGGTTTGCAGGGATTTTACGGGCTCTGGAATAAGGGGGGAGGGGGCGGTTTGCAGGGGTTTTACGGGCTCTGGAATAAGGGGGGAGGGGCGGTTTGCAGGGATTTTACGGGCTCTGGAATAAGGGGGGAGGGGCGGTTTGCAGGGTTTTTACCGGGTCTGGAATAAGGGGGGGAGGGGGCGGTTTGCAGGGATTTTACGGGCTCTGGAATAACTGGGGTAGGGGCGGTTTGCAGGGATTTTACGGGCACTGGAATAAGAGGGGGGTGGCGCGGTTTGCAGGGATTTTACGGGACTATGGAATAAGGGGGAGGGGGCGGTTTGCAGGGATTTTACGGGCTCTGGGATAAGGGGGGGAGGGGCGGTTTGCAGGGATTTTACGGGGCTCTGGGATAACAGGGGGAGGGGCGGTTTGCAGGGATTTTACGGGCTCTGGGATAAGGGGGGGAGGGGCGGTTTGCAGGGATTTTACGGGCTCTGGAATAAGGGGGGAGGGGCGGTTTGCAGGGATTTTACGGGCTCTGGGATAAGGGGGGGAGGGGCGGTTTGCAGGGATTTTACGGGCTCTGGAATAAGGGGGGGAGGGGGCGGTTTGCAGGGATTTTACGGGCTCTGGAATAAGGGGGGAGGGGGCGGTTTGCAGGGATTTTACGGGCTCTGGAATAAGGGGGGAGGGGGCGGTTTGCAGGGATTTTAAGGGCTCTGGAATAAGGGGGGAGGGGCGGTTTGCAGGGATTTTAAGGGCTCTGGAATAAGGGGGGGAGGGGCGGTTTGCAGGGATTTTACGGGCTCTGGAATAAGGGGGGGAGGGGGCGGTTTGCAGGGATTTTACGAGCTATGGAATAAGGGGGGGAGGGGCGGTTTGCAGGGATTTTACGGGCTCTGGAATAAGGGGGGGAGGGGGCGGTTTGCAGGGATTTTACGGGCTCTGGAATAAGGGGGGAGGGGCGGTTTGCAGGGATTTTACGGGCTCTGGAATAAGGGGGGGAGGGGGCGGTTTGCAGGGATTTTAAGGGCTCTGGAATAAGGGGGGGAGGGGGCGGTTTGCAGGGATTTTACGGGCTCTGGAGTAAGGGGGGGAGGGGCGGTTTGCAGGGATTTTACGGGCTGTGGAATAAGGGGGGAGGGGCGGTTTGCAGGGATTTTACGGGCTGTGGAGTAAGGGGGGGAGGGGCGGTTTGCAGGGATTTTACGGGCTCTGGAATAAGGGGGGGAGGGGCGGTTTGCAGGGATTTTACAGGCTCTGGAATAAGGGGGGAGGGGCGGTTTGCAGGGATTTTACGGGCTCTGGAATAAGGGGGGGAGGGGCGGTTTGGAGGGATTTTACGGGCTCTGGAATAAGGGGGGGAGGGGGCGGTTTGCAGGGATTTTACTGGCTCTGGAATAAGGGGGGAGGGGCGGTTTGCAGGGATTTTACGGGGCTCTGGAATAAGGGGGGGAGGGGCGGTTTGCAGGGATTTTATGGGGCTCTGGAATAAGGGGGGAGGGGCGGTTTGCAGGGATTTTACGGGCTGTGGAATAAGGGGGGGAGGGGCGGTTTGCAGGGATTTTACGGGCTCTGGAATAAGGGGGGGAGGGGCGGTTTGCAGGGATTTTACGGGGCTCTGGAATAAGGGGGGGAGGGGCGGTTTGCAGGGACTTTACGGGCTCTGGAATAAGGGGGGGGAGGGGGCGGTTTGCAGGGATTTTACGGGCGGGGGAATAAGGGGGGGAGGGGCGGTTTGCAGGGATTTTACGGGCTCTGGAATAAGGGGGGGAGGGGCGGTTTGCAGGGATTTTACGGGGCTCTGGAATAAGAGGGGGAGGGGGCGGTTTGCAGGGATTTTACAGGCTCTGGAATAAGCGGGGGCAGGTTGAAGGGTTTGTATATGACTGTCCAACCCATAAACACGGTAATCCCCCCCCCCCGTTCGGCTGGGCAGCCGGGGTCCCCTTGTGGGGCGCTGGCAGAGGCCCAGGAGGGGGCGCTGGCCTGGGAAGAGGGAGGGGGGCAGGAGGAGGGGCTGCGGACGTGACTGGCAATTGGTGCCCGGGGGCTACTGTGTTGGCAGTTCGGGGGCCGCCCCTGGGATTGGGAAACCAGGGTCCAGGCCGTCCCCATGGGGGACACGTGCTCCCCCCTTCCCCGCCCTGGCAGAGACCGGCCCCCCCATCCCCACCCCCGAGGCAGCCGGGTCTCAGGGCTCCCCCGAACGGCCCCATTAGCCCCGACCCCTTTGGGGGAACCACCCCGGGCAAGAATTTCCCCCAAATTAGTGCAGATAAACTGCATGGGAGCCCCCCCCCAGATCAGAGGGGGTTGGAAATGGACATTTGAGGATTACGGAGAGAACAGGGGGGTCGGAGGGGAACGGGGGGGGATCTCCCCGGATTTTACAGCCCCGTGTAAGATACCGAGGGCCGAACGAGAGGGAATTTGTATTGGGGGGTGAGAGGCACAAACAGGGTCCGGATCCATCTCCTCCCCGGGGCAGTTCAGCCCCCCCCAGACCTGCCCCACGGCCCTTCCCCTCCTGACCCCCCGACCCCAAAGGGGACCCGACCCCCAGGCCCACTCTCCACCTGGATGCCGATCTCGGGGCTTTTGTTCTCCCCAATTCTTGTCTCCTTCCGCCCGGCACCCCCCGCTCCCAGCTGCCTCAGCCCCTTCCTGTGCCTGCAACCCCCCCCCCCCTCCCGAGCCAGGTCCAACACCGGGAGCTGCTGCTCAGGGACCCAGCTGTTGGCTCGGAGGCTCAGCAAGTCCTGTGCTGGGACTGGGAGTCAGGACTCCTGGGTTCTCTCCCCTGCTCAGGGAGGGGAGTGGGGGCCGGTGGGTCAGAGCAGGCGGGCTGGGAGCCAGGACTCCTGGGTTCTCTCCCCTGCTCAGGGAGGGGAGTGGGGGCCGGTGGGTCAGAGCAGGCAGGCTGGGAGCCAGGACTCCTGGGTTCTCTCCCCGGCTCTGGGAGGGGAGTGGGGGCCGGTGGGTTAGAGCAGGGGGGGCTGGGAGCCAGGACTCCTGGGTTCTCTCCCCGGCTCTGGGAGGGGAGTGGGGGCCGGTGGGTTAGAGCAGGGGGGGCTGGGAGCCAGGACTCCTGGGTTCTCTCCCCGGCTCTGGGAGGGGAGTGGGGTCTGGTGGGTTAGAGCAGGGGGGGCTGGGAGCCAGGACTCCTGGGTTCTCTCCCCAGCTCTGGGAGGGGAGTGGGGGCTGGTGGGTTAGAGTAGGGGGGGCTGGGAGCCAGGACTCCTGGGTTCTCTCCCCTGCTCAGGGAGGGGAGTGGGGGCCGGTGGGTCAGAGCAGGCAGGCTGGGAGCCAGGACTCCTGCGTTCTCTCCCCGGCTCTGGGAGGGGAGTGGGGGCTGGTGGGTTAGAGCAGAGGGGACCGGGAGCCAGGACTCCTGGGTTCTCTCCCCGGCTCTGGGAGGGGAGTGGGGGCTGGTGGGTTAGAGCAGGGGGGGCCGGGAGCCAGGACTCCTGGGTTCTCTCCCCGGCTCTGGGAGGGGAGTGGGGGCTGGTGGGTTAGAGCAGGGGGGGCTGGGAGCCAGGACTCCTGGGTTCTCTCCCCGGCTCTGGGAGGGGAGTGGGGGCCCAGCTCACGGATCCCCAGACACCCCCAGGACCCCTCCCCTGATACCCCCCCTAGCCAGAGACCCCCTGGGACCCTCACTGTCTGTCAGGGGCCAGGCCCCTCCCCAGAAATCCCCCCCAAGAGCCCCCCCCACTAGGGCCTCCCCACCAGCCAGGGATCCCCCCCCACCCTCCCTCCACTGCCTGTCTGGGACCTCCCACGGGACACCCCCCCAAGGGACCCCCCCCGGCTGCCTGCGGCCCCGCTCCTGCCCCCCCCCCCAGCAGCGGGACCCCGCGCACCCCCTGCCTGGGCTCCCCTGACCCAGCCCCTGGGACCTTCCCCCCCCAGGAGGGAGGAGTCCCCCGGATGGGGGGGCGGGGCTGAGGAGCGCGTGACCCTCGCGGGGGGGGAAGGGGGCGGTGCCTATTCTTCCCCTCTGCTAGCTGAGCCGGGGGGCGGGGCCGTAAGGCGGCTGGGTGCCGCCCGGAAGTGACGCGTGACGTGCCGAGGGGGCTCCCTCAGGGCGGTTGGAGCAGCGGCGCGAGCCGTGACGTAGCCCTTTTCCCCTCCCTCGCGCGCGGGGGAGGGGGGGTGGTTCCGTTAGGGCGGTTGGAGCGGCGAACGTTGGCCCGGGGGCGTGGCCAGGGGGCTGGGTGGCAGTCTGCGGGGGGCGGGGCATGGCGGGAAAGCGGGGGGGGGCGTCCACGGGGGAAGGGGCGTGGCTGTGGGGGGAAGTTCATGTGGTGGGGGGAAGTGGGGTGGGTGTGCGGGGGGGTTGTCAGTGTGGGGGAAGGGGGGCAGTGCAGCTGACATGGGGGTGCAGGTGGTTCGGGTGGGGGGGGAAGTGGGGTGGGGGTGCAGGTGAAGCTGGGTGTGTGGGGGGAAGGGGAAGCTGGGGGGCGGGGGGGAAGCAGTTTGGATGTGGGAGATGGTGGGGGAAGCATAGTGGCTGGGGGGGGACAAGTGGGGGGGAAGCGCAGTGTCTATGGGGGGAAGCTGGGGGGTGGGGTGAAGCAGTTTGGAAGTGGGGGGAAGTGCGGTGGCTGTGGGGGGGGAGAAGTGGGGGGGAAGCGCGGTGGCTGTGGGGGGGAGAAGTGGGGGGGGAAGCGAGGTGGCTGTGGGGGGGAGAAGTGGGGGGGGAAGCGAGGTGGCTGTGTGGGGGGAGAAGTGGGGGGGAAGCACGGTGGCTGTGGGGGGGGGGAAGTGGGGGGGAAGCGCGGTGGCCGTGGGGGGGGGGAGAAGTGGGGGGGGAAGCGAGGTGGCTGTGGGGGGGGGAAGCGAGGTGGCTGTGGGGGGGGAGAAGTGGGGGGGAAGCGAGGTGGCTGTGGAGGTGGGGGGGAAGTGGGGTGGCTGTGGGGGGGGAGAAGGGGGGGAAGCGAGGTGGCGGTGGGGGTGAAGCGAGGTGGCGGTGGGGGGGAAGCGAGGTGGCTGTGGGGGGAGAAGTGGGGGGAAGCGAGGTGTCTGTGGGGGGGAGAAGTGGGGGGAAGCGAGGTGGCTGTGGGGGGGGAAGCGAGGTGGCTGTGGGGGGGGAGAAGTGGGGGGGGAAGCGAGGTGGGGGTGGGGGTGAAGCAGGGTGGCTGTGGGGGTGGGGGGGAAGCGGGGTGGCTGTGGAGGTGGGGGGGGAGGAGCAGGGGGGCTGTGGGATGGTGCTGCTGTAGTTCACCCAGGTATTAACCCCACACATCCCAGGGCCTCTTGCCCCCCAGCCTGGAGGGTCACACTACACCAGCCGTCGGCCCGCCCCATTCAGGCAGCAGGAACATTTCTATCCCCCCCCCCCCCCCAGCAAACGGGGTAACGCTCAGGGAACTTCCTGCAGGCAGCAGCCTAGACTTAGTGATCGGTCGTCACTTACCCCCAAACTCACCCCACCTTCCGCTGGCCCCCAGGTCAACGCGTCTCCTGGATCCCCCAGCGCCGCCGAGGCCTGGAGCCACTCCTGGGACCAGCCGGGACAGAGGAATGGGGGAGCTATTTCCAGCGACACCCCGAGTTACTAGCCACAGCCGAAGAGCCCTTTCTCCCCGCGCTGGGTAGTCCGGTGCAGACGGCCTTCCGTGGCCGCCTCGGCTTCCCCAAACCAACCGGCCTCAGGGCCACGCGGCGGCCGGCCGGCGGCTCTGCTTTACTTCGCTGGCCTTGGGTTGGCGTTTCTGCAGCTTCTTGCTTTGGGACGCGCCGTCCTCCCAGGTGGGAACCTCGGCTCTTGGCAGGGAGCAGCACATCTTCGGCCTTGGGCCGGCTGAAGCCACCAGCTTATCTTGGGTCTAGCGGGGACGCGGCGTTAACCCCTTTTCGGCTCGTTCGCTCGCTCTGGGGTGAGCGGACAGCAAGTGTGGAAAATCAGGACAGGGGTGCGGGGTAATAGGAGCCTGTATAAGAAAGAGACCCCAAAATCGGGACTGTCCCTATAAAACTGGGACATCTGGTCACCCTATCTGTGCCCCCTCCATTGCCTGGACAGTGCCCCCCCCCCAGACTGAGAGGAGGGGACTGTTGGAGGCAATGGGGAGGGGGATCAGGGCTGTGGGGGGGGTGACCCCCATGCCCCCCAATGCAAGGGGACAACAGGGAGCTGAATTCCAGGGCTTGCTAGTAGGGCTGGGTGTGAAGATCTGGGTTGGGGACCCTCTCAGCTCTTCCCTTCCCCCCAGGTGCAGGGGGGGCAACCTGGATTAGAGGGTGATGTTGGGGGCATCGGGGCTGTGGCAGAGGGTCCGTGTCAGGTGATGGGGTGACCCCCCCCCCCAAGAAAGGGAAGTGGGTGTTGCTAGCCGATGCAAAGCAGAGGGTGCATGACGGGACTGAGAGAGGAGGCACATGATGGCAGGAGAAGCGCGTGAGAAATAGGCTGGGAAGCCCACAGGCGAGTTATTGTAGCGCGTCGGCCAGTTAGAGGCAGAAGGAATTGACTGATGGGCTCCTGTCACTCCCATAATGGACCCCAGGCCCTCAGTGCCCCCCGGATCGGGGTGCCCGCCTTCCCGGACTCCCCCCAGCTACAAGTTTGCCCCATTGTAGGGGCAGTAATGGGGAGATCAGGAAAACCAACCTGCCCTACTAAGCTTGACACTGCTGCTTGGCGAACCGCGGCTTCCCAGGGACGCGGCAGAAACAGAAAATTCAAGACACCCAGTATCATAGCTCAGTAGTTTGAGCATTGGCCTGCTAAACCCAGGGTTGTGAGTTCAATCCTTGATGGGGCCACTTAGGGATCTGAGGCAAAAATTGGTCCTGCTAGTGAAGGCAGGGGGCTGGACTAGATGACCTTTCAAGGTCCCTCCCCGTTCTAGGAGATTGGTATATCTCCAGTTATTATCTTTATTTATTATTAGGGGAGACAACAAAAGCATTTGTCACGACACCGATCCTGACCCGCATAGGAAACCGGGAGTCGGGGGGTAAACTATTGTGTTCAGAAGGGGATGGGAAGACCTGGCGAATGACAGTGGATTTTAGAGCATTAAACGCACTAACCCCTGCCCCGGTCGTAGCGAAGTCCCAAAAATTAGTTGCTGCAGTGGCCACAGGGGGACAGTGGTTCTCAGTCACCGACTTAGCAAATGCCTTCGCCGTTCCCTTGCACCCCGAGTCTTGGCACAAGTCTGGGTTCGCTTCCAGGGCCCGACAGTTCTGTTTTACAAGGGTCCCCCAGGGACCTGCCATTTGTCCCTCCCATGTGGTTAAGATGTGGGGAAAATGGATCCCTGAAGCCCCAAAGAGGGTAATTTCCTAGGCTGCTGATATTAGTGCTGGTCGTCCTTGGGAATTAGCTCATCCCAGCTCTGCAGGCCGGTGATCCGCCTTCCCTCACTGGCACCATGTCCCCCCCAAACTGGTGCCCTGTTATCTAGGGTGCTGCCCCCTGGCAGTAACCCCCCATAGCCTCAGGGTCTCCCCCTCCCAGGGGAACCCCCACCCACTATCCCCGCTTGGCCTCAGTGTTAGGCTACTGCCCAGGCTCCATCCAGCCCCCGCTCACTGGGGCAGACTGCAGTATGAGTCACTCACCACAGGCAAAGGGGGTTCAGACCTGCCACCTCTGCCTCCCCATGGGCTGCCCCCTGCAACCCGGTACCTGATGGGCCTTACCAGGCCTGCAGCCTGGGGCTTTCCTAAGCCGGAGCTCCCCAGGCCTTCCCCCAGCCCTGCTTCAATCCAGGTTCCTTCCTTAGCGCCTTCCAGCCAGGCCCTTCTCCCTCTGGGCTCCTGGCTCGGTGCCTCTGATAGGGGCCAGCTGGGCCTGGTTGAGGCATGGCCACAGCTGAGCCTGCTTCCCCCAATCAGCCCAGGCGTCTTGCCCCAGCCCCAGCCCTGTTTTCCGCCCCTCCAACGCGTGGTCTGTGGGTCCAAAACACTGAATGACACGGAGCAGAATTTTACACGCGGTGTTAAAGAAAAGAAAGAGTGCTTGGCCTTGGCATGGGCCGTGCGGCACTGGGAATATCTGTCAGGAAAGGCGCGGCACAAGCTGCAGAAGTGGTGGCGGTGCTGAAGGTGTTACAGGCGGAGGATCAGGAAGCCACCCTGGCAGCATTTACCGATTCGGACCGGGTGTGCGGAGCAGCCGTGGTGTGACGTGCCCAAGAGGTGGAAAGCCAGCAGCTCGTGAACGGTACTGGGAGCAAGTGGCGGTTTTAAGAGGGGGAAGAAAGGGAGACACTTTTGTAACACGTGTGGAAGCACAGCAGAAACCAGGGAGCGAGGAAGGAGTTTGGAGCAACAGGGCGGATGTGTTAGCCAGACAAGCGGCCTTGTTAACGAGGGAAGGAAGAGTTAATCAAAGCGGTAACCACAGCACGAAAGCAGGTGGACGATCCCAGAGAGGTTGGACCTACAAGCCCTACAGGATGGGGACGATGAATGTTTACTGAAGGAAAAAACACTCATAGGAAATTGGCATGAACACAAAGAGCCTGGAGGCGTAGTGTGGCTCCCCCAGACCTTGCGGAACAGCCTAAACTGGCTAGTGCCTAAGAAAGTCAGGACGGAATTGATTCAATATGTGCATGATCAAGGGCATTTTGAGATGGACAAAGTTCTGGAAAAGATCAAAGATACAGGGTGGTGACCCACCCTAAAGGAAGATGTAAAGCGGTGGCACATAACATAAGAACGGCCGTACCGGGTCAGACCAAAGGTCCATCCAGCCCAGTATCTGTCTACCGACAGTGGCCAATGCCAGGTGCCCCAGAGGGAGTGAACCTAACAGGCAATGATCAAGTGATCTCTCTCCTGCCATCCATCTCCATCCTCTGACGAACAGACGATGGGGACACCATTCCTTACCCAGCCTGGCTAATAGCCATTTATGGACTTAGCCACCATGAATTTATCCAGTCCCCTTTTAAACATTGTTATAGTCCTAGCCTTCACAACCTCCTCAGGTAAGGAGTTCCACAAGTTGACTGTGCGCTGCGTGAAGAAGAACTTCCTTTTATTTGTTTTAAACCTGCTGCCTATTAATTTCATTTGGTGACCCCTAGTTCTTGTATTATGGGAATAAGTAAATAACTTTTCCTTATCCACTTTCTCAACATCACTCATGATTTTATATACCTCTATCATGTCCCCCCTTAGTCTTCTCTTTTCCAAGCTGAAGAGTCCTAGCCTCTTTAATCTTTCCTCGTATGGGACCCTCTCTAAACCCCTAATCATTTTAGTTGCCCTTTTCTGAACTTTTTTGAGTGCTAGAATATCTTTTGTGAGGTGAGGAGACCACATCTGTACACAGTATTTGTGATGTGGGCGTACCATGGATTTATATAAGGGCAATAAGATATTCTCTGTCTTATTCTCTATCCCTTTTTTGAATGATTCTTAACATCCTGTTTGCTTTTTTGACCGCCTCTGCACACTGCGTGGACATCTTCAGAGAACTGTCCACGATGACTCCAACATCTTTTTCCTGACTCGCTGTAGCTAAATTAGCCCCCGAGGGTCCTTGCAAGATATTGAACTCACGACATTTGATTCTGTGTAGCCTGATTCTGGGACGAAAACCTTCTACTCGGGTCAATTGGCAAGTCTATAACAATAATATACAGCCCTCTAAAACCCCCGCGACATTGGTAACAATAACGAAGGCTCCGTTTTAGTCGCGGGTATTTTTAGTAAAAGCCATGGACAGGTCGCGGGCCGTAAACAAAAATTCACGGGCCGTGACCTGTCCATGACTTGTACTAAAAATACCCACCCTGACTAAAACTTGGGCGGGGGTGCCCTGTGGTGCAGTGGTCCAGGGCGCCGTGGGTGCTGGCGGAAGGGGTCGAGATGACCCGGGACCCGAGCTGGGGGAGGGAGGATTGGTGCGGCTCCCTAGCCGGCTCCACGTCCCTGCAGCTCCTAGGCCAAGGGACATGAGCTCCTGCCGCAAGTGCCAGCTGCTGTATCTCGCATTGGCCAGGAACCGCAGCCAATGGGAGCTGCAGAGGCGGGGCCTGCAGGAAAGCGTCGGGGAGACCCCCCCCACCCCTCTGTCACCCCCCCAAAAAACCCTTGCTGCAGCCCTGAGCCCTCTCCCACACACCCAAACTGCCCTGGGCCAGCACCAGCCACGGCAGACGACTTGTATTTCCACATTTTTTAATCTTTCAAAGTAGGAGGAGGTAGAGGAGAAGAGCTCCAAATGCATAAAACGCAAGAGAAAAGCGAAGGTTTGATCTATCCTACCGTCCTATATCGGTAGAACCGCATTGGTCATGGGTGTGAAAAATCCACCACCTAGTTATACAGAACCAACCCGCCACGTAGACAATGCCAGGGTGGCAGGCGAGCATCTCCTGCTGGCAGAGCCGGTGCCCCTCAGGGAGGTGGATTAACAAAGCCAACAGGAGAGCTATCGTCCTTCAGCTTGGAGCGTCTTCATTAACGCCCCACAGCGGTTACTCCTGCGGGACTTTGGCACCAAAACACGCAAAATTCTGCGCACAATATTTGAAAATTCTGCATAGTTTATTGCACGATATAATTGTGCCTGTTACAATTATTTGGGGAATTTATTTCAAAATACCTGTCAACAAGTATGTGTCTAACAATACAGACCAAAACAATACCACCAAAAAATTCTGGTCATTTCCCCCCCCCCCCCAAATCGATTCCTCACTCGGCTTATTAATGCAGAACTTTGTGCAATTCATTTATGTGACAATACAGACCGGTATTTCCTGCACCTGTCAGAAGCCGTGAAAAGGTTTGGGGTGGGGGTGGGGGTCAGGGGTAACAGAGGAGCAGAGAGAGAGGGAAGGAGCCTAGGAATGAACCTGGAGGGTGTTGGGTGTGGGTGGGAAGTTTTTTCTTGGGGTGGGGGATAGTTAGGGTGTTGGGAAGCCTCCCCCATGCAGACCCCAAGCCTCTCTCATTCTCAGTCATGTATGTCCCTGTCCCTGCACCCCCCCCCATCCCCACGGGTCTCTGCGGCTCCCCTCCTGCATCCCTAGGCTCAGCGCTGTCACCCCATTAGCTCCTGAGCTCATGCACCAGCCATTCTGAACCCGTCTGTGACCCCTTGGCAGCTCTGTATGCCCCCCCGCTCTGTCCTAACCTGGCTGTGATGAACTTCTGCTCCTGGGGCAATTCTGCAAGACTGGGCTTAGAACTGTGTGTTTTCCCGGCTGCCTCTGGTGGGGAAAAAGAACGGCAGCGTATCTTAGGCAAAATGCTTTTTATGCAGGAAAATACAAAACTGGGCGCGACCAATGAATTCTGTGCATCCGCAGTGGCGCAGAATTCCCCCAGGAATAAACGGCGCAGCTCCACCAGTGCAGCACTTTTAAGTGTAGACAAGTTCTTTCCAAATCCTTGGCCTCGGTTAGGGATAATTTACACTTCTCCGAAGTTGAACCCTTTACCGAACCACTCGAAATCTCAGCCGCGTTAGTGAGGAATCAGTTTCCTAAACACGCCCCGTGTTTCTTTCATTCTGTAGCACAGATCTGGGCCAGGGACTAGATATAGGCCTGGATCGGGATCTCTGTAAGTTACCAGAGCTGGAGTGTCTATTAAAAAATAGCTATTTTTCCTGCTACTGCAGGGGTTGGCAACCTTTCAGCAGTGCTGTGCCGAGTCTTCATTTATTCACTCTAATTTAAGGTTCCGTGTGCCAGTAACACATTTTAAAGTTTTTAGAAGGTCTCTTTCTATAAGTCTATAATATAGAACTAAACTATTGTTGTATGTAAAGTAAATAAGGTTTTTAAAATGTTTAAGAAGCTTCATTTAAAATTAAATTAAAATGCAGAGCCCCCGGACCGGTGGCCAGGACCTGGGCAGTGCGAGTGCCACTGAAAATCAGCTCACGTGCCATAGGTTGCCTACCCCTGGGCTACTGTTTCATTTTCAACACTGATCTCATTTTATACACATGTGGCTCACCTACAAAGGGTAAATTCAACAAAAAAACCTCCCTTCTATTTCCATTTGCATCATAGAGGGCAGCATTTCCCAGATCATAGGATGAGGTCACCACGTTGGAATTAGCAAAAGACTTTAAAAAAAAAAAGTTGACAGTTCTAGACAAGGGTTTCATGGTGTTGTTCCCCTTTACAGTTTCGCTGATGATACGATGAGGTGTCTGAGTTCTGAGTGAAGCTGTTCCCGCACTCGTCACTTTCCCGAGGTCTCTCCGACAGGTGGATTCTCTGACGGGGAATGAGGGCTGAGCTGTCAGTGAAGATTTTCCTCACACTTACAACATTCACCCTTTGTGGATTCTCTGATGCGGAGCAAGGTCGGAGTGGATCTTTTCCCACACTCACAGCACCAAGAGGTTTCTCTCTCCGGTGTGGATTTTCTTATGATAAAAAACTTTCTTATGATCTCTGAGTAAAGCGGTTTCCACACTCACAGCATTCCCAAAGGCCCTCCTTTGTGGGTTCTTTGGTGTCTGATAAGGTATGAGCTCTGGGTGAAGCTTTTCCCGCACTCACTGCATTCATAGGGTCTCTCCCCCACATGGAGCCTCTGGTGCGTAATGAGGCTTGAGATTTGAGTGAAGCTTTTCCCGCACTCGCCGCATTCATAGGGTCTCTCCCCCGTGTGGGTTCTCTCATGTCTAATAAGGTCTGAGCTCTGAATAAAGGTTTTCCCGCACTCGCCGCATTCATAGGGTCTCTCCCCTGTGTGGGTTCGCCGATGTGTGACCAGTTTTGAGCTCTGAGTGAAGGTTTTCCCACACTCGCCGCATTCATAGGGTCTCTCTCCCGTGTGGATCCTCTGGTGTTTAAGAAGGGCTGAGCTGTCAATGAAGTTTGTCCCACACTCGCAACATTCATAGGGTCTCTCGCCAGTGTGGATTCTGTGATGTGTAATGAGGTTTGAGCTGCGAGTGAAGCTTTTCCCGCACTCGCCGCATACGTAGGGTCTATCTCCCGTGTGGATTCTTTGGTGTTTAAGAAGGGCTGAGCTATCCGTGAAGGTTTTCCCACACTCACAACATTCGTAGGGTCTCTCCCCTGTGTGGATTCTCTGATGAGTGATAAGGTTTGAACTCCGCGTGAAGCTTTTCCCGCACTCGCAGCATGCGTAGGGTCTCTCCCCTGTGTGGATCCTCTGATGTGTAATGAGGCTTGCTTGCTGAGTGAAGCTTTTCCCGCACTTGCAGCATTCATAGGGTCTCTCCCCCACGTGGATTCTTTGATGTTTCAGAAGGGCCGAGCTGTCGGTGAAGCTCGTCCCACACTCCCCGCATTCATAGGGTCTATCTCCCGTGTGGATTTTCTGATGCGTAAAAAGGTTTGACCGTCGAGTGAAGCGTTTCCCGCACTTGCGGCATTCATAGGGTCTCTCCCCTGTGTGGATTCTCTGGTGCGTAATAAGTTTTAAGCGCTGAGTGAAACTTTTCCCGCAGTCACTGCATTCGTAGGGTCTCTCTTTCATGTGAATTATCTCGTGTCTAACAAGGCCTGAGTGGTAACTGAAATGTTTCCCGCACTCCGCGCATGTATTTTTTCTCTTTCCCCTGAGTATTTTCTGCCGGGTTACCGTTTCTTTGAGGTCCTGGTGAGTTCCCCACCCATTCGTGGGTTTACACACGTTCTTCCCTTTCTGGTTTCCCCGTTCGCTCTCCGGCCTCTCCCAGGCTTTTCGCTGCTCGTGACTCCTGGACACGTTCCCGTTGGATCGTTGGGATACTCCCCCATTTGGTTTCACTTGCTCCGCATCTTCCTGCTGGGGGTTCTGCTCCTCGTTCTTACTCACCATCCCAGCACCTGCTGGGAGACAGAGAGAAACCTCAGGACAAGGGAAGTCAGTGCTAGAGAGAGAGAGAAAATAAAAACCAGGATTTGAATTCATAGAATATCAGGGTTGGAAGGGACCTCAGGAGGTATCTAGTCCAACCCCCTGCTCAAAGCAGGACCAATACCCAGTCAGATTTTTGCCCCAATTCCCTAAATGGCCCCCTCAAGGATTGAACTCACCACCCTGGGTGTAGCAGGCCGATGCGCAAACCCTCTCCAAACTCATCCCTTCCATGGAAGAGAGGAAAAGATCAATTCTGCCTCAACAGCTCACCCAAACTCTCAGTGGGAAGGGAGGGAGGTCCTGCCACGTGTCAGTCGGAGGGCATGAGGGACGTGGACCCTGAAGACACGACACCTGCTGAGGAGACTCCTGGACTTAGAAAGTTCTCATGGTCTTTGTGGGGAACCCCGGCTCTTTCCTCCAGACACCTACAGAGTCCGAGTTTGTTTCATGTCTCCTCGCCAGTGTAGGGAACTCTAAGGATCTCTCTTTTCTGTGAGCTCTGAACATCATAACTCTTCCCCTTGTTCCAGGGTGGAAATCACATCAGGTTTGTAAAGGGACAGAAAACAAGTGAGATCAGGTAAATTTATAGGTTTATTTATTAGTTGTAGACCAGTGAAATCCCAGGGTCAGTTCCCCGGGTACACAATACTCTGCAGGGAAGGAGCCAGTAGGAAGCTCCCACCAACCTCCAGCCTGAGTAACTGTGGCCCCCACTCCTCCAACACCCGTGGTGCCCCCGGACTGGCCTCTGGCCAAGTTTTCATTATGGCGGGGATGTGGCGAACTAGGGATGTTCTCAATGTTTTCTCTGAATACGGTGTCGGTGCCTCAGTGTCCCCTACGCAGTTCTTAAGTATCTAGGTGGTGGATCAGGGTGTGTGATTGCTGCAGAGCAAAGGGCCAGTGCACCTAAATGCCTGACACTGTCTCCTAGCAACCAATGGCCTGGGCCTCTTCTCTGCAAAGGTGCCAACTGAAGGTGTTGGAGACAAAGAGGTCAGGTGACCTCCTGTCCCGGGAACGGGGCTGAGCAGAGAGGAGGGGCTGGAGGGGGTTTCAGTCTGGAGCTGGCTGGGGACGGGGAGTGAGGGCAGATGTGGGGGTCTGGCTCGCTGCCCCCCAGAATGGACCCGGCCGAGGGGTCCGGTTCTCTGTACCTACAAGCTCTGTGTTAGACCCTGTTCCTGTCATCGAATAAACCTCTGTGTTACTGGTTGGCTGAGAGTCACGTCTGACTGCGAAGTGGGGGGGCAGGACCCTGTGGCCCCCCCAGGACCCCGCTGGGGCGGACTCGCTGTGGGAAGCGCATGGAGGGGCAGAGGAGGCTGAATGCTCCGAGGTCAGACCCAGGAGGTGAAGCCGTGGGAGCTTCTTGCCCTGGGGACAGGCTGCTCCGAGGGAGAGGAGGCTCCCCAGAGTCCTGCCTGGCTTGGTGGGGAGCAGTTCCAGAGCATCGTCCTGGGACTCCGTGACACGGGTATTTTTTGTAAAAGTCATAGACAGGTCATGGGCCCGTGGACTTTTGTTTCAGGCCCGTGACCTATCAGAGAATCACAGAATATCAGGTACTAAAAATACCCGTGACTAAAACGGAGCCTTTGTTATTATCAAAGAGGCTCCTAAAACATAAAGAAGGTAAATCCATGTCCCAGAAATCGAAGACTCCAGACAGAGGGCAAGTGTCCCTGGCACTGCTTCCTGCTGACAGAGAGGTCCAGAGACAGTGAGAGAGTCCTGGGGAAGCTGGGAACAGGAAGCATGGGCTGGTGGGGTTCAGTGGAGAAAGGGAACAGGACGGGCAGGGATCTCACTGAATGCAGGATCTCAGCAGTGTCAGGAAAGCACCTTTGGCAGAATTAGGGAATCTAGTGAGCCGGGTGTGATGGGTGGGAGTATGAAAATCCCCGGGTGTGGAGCTGTGACGGGGCGTCCAGGCCCTGCACCGGACAAGAAGGAGTTAACCCCATGCTCTGGGCTGAGGAAGCCACGCCCCCTCGCCCCTACTGGGCACGCTCCAAGTGCTGTCTCGGTATAAAAGGGAGCCGCCCCGCTCATTCGGGGCTGACCGTGGCAGAGGAAGGACACACGCCGCTGGCTCCAGCCGTGGGGGCGGCCAAAGCCCCAAACCTTAGGAGCTGGAGATGCTGAGACCCAGACGGACACCTGGATACCTGCGGATGCCGTGTGGAGGCCGGAGTCCCCAGGGGTAGCGCACCCTGAGGAAGCCAGAGACCCCAAAAACATCCAGGACACAGCATCAGCGGATACGGTAGCCCTGCTGAGGAGGGCTGGTTTATGGACTCTGACCACTAGGCCATACAGACCGAGGGAGAGGGCACCCATATTGACTCCGGCCATTGGGCCGTACTGCCCCGAAGGCTAAGGGCAGGCAGGCGGACTTAACCGGCGGGCAGCGGCACCCTCGCCCTGCCCCCAAAGAAGGACGGGGCATACAGGGGCCTGTGACACGTAATGGAGAACGGGGGCACCGATCAGCTCCTGCTGAAAGGCCCCGCACGCGAGACAGCTGCCGGGTGGACAACCCCTCTGTCCTGACGAGCAGCCGCTCCGACCTGAGCGGGACAAGTTCCTGAAATGGCGGCTGGAAAACCAAATTCAAATTCAAATTGAGCGGCTCGTCGAGGAACAACTCTCAATGGACCACGGGAAATGCCCCTCAACACTGCTCTGACTGAGCGAAGTCAGGCATGGACCTGTGACTGGCCCATGTGACTCCAAACTCCATCTTTCCCCTGTAATTTTCCACTAGCCGTGCCGAGGGCTTTGTTGGAAACCATGGGTGGCAGAAGTTATAAAAGGCCCTGGAAACAGCTCCACGGTGCCTCTATCCTGCTCAAATCTCTGGATTCAAAGTAGAAGATAAATTCCTGGAGGACAGGTCCACCAGTGGCTATTAGCCAGGATGGGCTGGGATGGTGTCTCTAGCCTCTGTTTGCCAGAAACTGGGAATAGGCAACAGGGGATGAATCATTTGCTGATTCCCAGCTCTGTTCATTCCCACTGGGACACCTGGCATTGACCACAGTTGAAAGGCAGGATACTGGGCCAGATGGATCTTTGGTCCGACCCAGTGTGGTCGTTATGGTTTTATTTTTTTGTAAAGAAATAGATGTATCACTCAATTTCCCCTCTCGCTTTGGGGGAACCACTGGGAGTGAGGAAGCTTTAATTCCTTCTCCGGAGCAGGGGACGTAATGGTTCTTGGTGTAACACTGTCCCATCCAGGTTGGGATGGATACGCCAACAAGAAACAAATGCAGCACCCTGGTGAGACAATGGAAGATCCACCTGTCACAGTTCGGGGCAACGGCACCTGGGTTTCCTTCCGTGGTCCAGCAAAGGCACCAACCCTGAGCTTTGATGGAGACATGCCTCCGTCCACCTTCCACCTGGGGTATTTTCAGAATGGATAGTGACTTCCCATGCATCCCATGAAGCGGGCGGTAGCCCACGAAAGCTTATGCTACAATAAATTTGTTAGTCTCTAAGGGGCCAGACGTCCTCCTGTTCTTTTTGACTTCCCTTGGTAATTCTCAGCACCGACAGGTTGCTACGGATAGACGTTGCCACACAGTCCTTTCTAAGAAAACCTACTTTATTCGTCAGGGAAAAATCATGGCAGAGAAAACGTATTTCAAACAACAGAAGCGACACACCCGCTAACAAGCTTACCAGGGTTCAGCCCAGCTCTCACACGGGCTCTGACAACTGTAGTCTTCTCTGACCCACGTGTAGGGGAAACCCTGGGATTATAAATTCATTAGCACTTCAGCTTAGAACAAACAGTCTTACAAAGCCCCAGTCGGCCAATCCTCCTCCCTAAGGACAGGGGCCCTCGGTAGACCAGGGAATCCATCACAAACCTTGGTGAATTGTTCTACTGGTTAATTACCCTCACTGTTCAGTCAGCACCACTTCATTATTACTGAGTCAAGTTATTTACAAAACGTTTTCCCCGTTTCAATGACGCTAGAACATCCAGTCTTCTCCTCTGGAGACAATCCCAGCTCAGCAGCAAAAAGCTTTGCCGATAGATAAAGGGATGAAAACACAGAACCATCACTCTGTGTGTTTGTGATCCATTCAAATCTCCCCTCCGGGTCTCTGACACTTTCATCTCCAGCCCTAGTGAGTCTGGTTTAAGATCAAATTGTGATTCCTAAGCACGGAGAGCCGAGAAGACTGCGTCGTGCGACACTTTGGGAGGTGGAAGGGAGGTTACACTCCACTGTGGCTCCCACAGAAGCTAACTCGGATGGGTTGAGGGGGGGATTGAACGGTGATGGAGAAGGAGGGAATCCATCAAGACCACCCTATACCCTTCCCGTGTCACGGCGGCTGAAATGACACTTCCATCCTCTCCCTGCTCCAGATCTTTGGTATATTTTTAAATGAGAAAAATGGTAAGAACAATATAACCCAGGGCACCCGGGAATGAGACAAAAGGAGGAACTCTGTGACTCTACCAATCGCTCCGCTAATGGGAGCAGAAGTCGAAATGTGACGCTCGGAGTTTTGTCTAGACTAGGAAGTGTCGAGGAGGACAGGTCAAGGTTCGTTAACCCTGACCATTATACCCAGCCTACGTCGGCGCTGCAAATATAGTTGTCTTTTTACATGAGGACAGCTACCTCCAGCTAGCTAACGCCTGGGAAAATCCCACAGGAGACAAGGCCCAGGGAGATTTTACTTCAATGTAGCAAGCAAAGTTGCAGTGGGGGAGGTCTAGGGTGGATATTAGGAAACACTATTTCCCTAGGAGGGTGGTGAAGCCCTGGAACGGGTTCCCTAGGGAGGTGGTGGAATCTCCTTCCTTAGAGGTGTTTAAGGTCAGGCTTGACAAAGCCCTGGCTGGGATGATTTAGTTGGGGTTGGTCCTGCCATGAGCAGGGGGTTGGACTAGATCCCTCCTGAGGTCCCTTCCAACCCTGAGATTCTGTGATTCTATAAGATGATGGGCTCCCATCTCCCCTACCTGGGGCTGGTGGACATTCCTGGTAGGAGGGACACACATTGTCATGACTCAGGATGAAGGAGCAGATAGAAAGGACCAAGGGATTCACTCCAACGGTGTGTTACTCATCTCGGGGGAGCTGCGGGACCACAGCAAAGAGCCTTAAAGGTCACTAGGTGGGAATTAGAAACGGATTAAAAAAACTTGGTGGGTTTTTTTGACAGCCTTAGACAAGGTTTTTATGGTGCTTATCTCCCCGGTGGAGACTCTGGTGCCTAACCAGGTGGGAGCTCTGATTGAAGCTTTTCCCACACTCCGAGCATCGATAAGGCCTCTCCCCCGTGTGGATTCGCTGATGGATGATGAGGGTTGAGCTCACGCTGAAGCTTTTCCCGCACTCGGAGCATTTATAGGGTCTCTCCCCCGTGTGGAGTCTCTGATGCGCGACCAGGGCTGAGCTCACGCTGAAGCTTTTCCCGCACTCGCAGCACTCGTAGGGTCGCTCTCCCGTGTGGATCCGCTGATGTGCAAGAAGAGCCGAGCTCTGAGTGAAGCTTTTCCCGCACTTGGGGCAGCTATAGGGGTTCTCCCCCCTGTGTATTCTCTGATGCTGAGTGAGGTTGGAGCTGTCGGTGAAACTCTTCCCGCAGTCGGAGCAGGTGAAGGGTCGATGCCCCGTGTGAATTCGCCAATGCGTGACAAGGTTGGAACTCACGCTGAAGCTTTTCCCGCATTCGTGGCACTTATAGGGCGTCTCTCCCGTGTGGATCCTCTGATGGCGAATGAGGGTGGAGCTCCGACTGAAGCTTTTCCCGCACTCGCAGCACACGTAGGGTCGCTCCCCAGTGTGGGTTCGCTGGTGCCGGATGAGGTCGGAGCTGTCCGTGAAGCTTTTCCCACACTCGCAGCACTCGTAGGGTCGCTCCCCCGTGTGGGTTCGCTGGTGCCGGATGAGGTTCGAGCTGTCCGTGAAGCTTTTCCCGCACGCCGAGCACGTGAAGGGCTTCTTTCCCATGTGAATTCTCCAGTGCGTGATCAGGTTGGCGCGTCGGTTGAAGCTCTTCCCGCACTCGGAGCAGGAAAAGGGGCGATGGCCCGTGTGGATGGTCTCATGGGCGATCAGGTTGGAGCTCACGCTGAAGCTTTTCCCACAGTCCGAGCACCGGAAGGGTCGGTTTCCCGTGTGCACGCTCTGGTGGCGAACAAGGTGCGAGTTCCGACGGAAGGTCTTCCCGCACTCGCCGCACTGGTGGGGGGGCTCTCCGGCGCGGATTCTCTCGTGTCGAAGAACAGCCGAAGGGCTACCGACGTTTTCTCCCCGCTCAGAGCGCGTGTGGCCTCTCTCGCTTGTGGGGATGCTCTGCTGGGCTGTGGTTTCCTTGTGGTTTCCCTGACAATTACCCACTTTCTGCCTCGGCTCCGTTCCCTGCTCCCTTTCTGGCCTGTGCCGAGCCTCACAACCTTTTCCCTGTTCACAACTCATGGACACAATCCCTTCAGATCTTTGCGATAACGCCCCGTACGCTTCCGCGGGCTCAGCGTCTTCCTGCTGAGGGGTCTGCTCCTCATTCTCACTCACCATCCCATCACCTGCTGGGACAGAGAGAGAAACCTCAGAAACAGGAAGGGAAAAGGGTGACGCCAAGCACCCGGGTCTTCGCACCCTACACACCACCGCCTTGATTTTTGTGTGTGCAGACAATATGCCTTGTGGGGTATCAGTTGAAAATGACCAACACACTAACCAATAATATTATTGCCAACTATACCTAATATAGTGGAATTATACATACTTGCAACATTTGTGCTTTGAAGTCTGTGGCGAACGGGCATTTAAACTAGGCCTGTCAACGTAAACAGAGCCCTCCAAGTAGGGTTATCGGGTTGTAATTTAAAATACATCCAAGGGTCATAGAATCATAGAAGATCAGGGTTGGAAGGGACCTCAGGAGGTATCTAGTCCAACCCCCTGCTCAAAGCAGGACCAATCACCCCCTCTCCAAGCCAAGATTGAGTAACGTTTCAGCACAGCGGTGGGGTCGTTTTTCCGGCGGGGGCGTGTTACATGGGGATAAAAGGTTGTTTAGGGGTAGCTGAGATGATACAACGCGCTGTCCAAATGGGGATTTTATTGAAACGAGAACAAATGGAACTTGATTCTACAGTTACATTAAATAGATGAATATATATAATAAAAACGGCACATAAATACACAGTCACCCTAGAAAACTTACTACTGAGTGTACTTCAGTATAACCTTCTAAATAAAGAAATCTCTCTATCTCGGTACGCACAGGCGATTAACATAAGAACGGCCGTACCGGGTCAGACCAAAGGTCCATCCAGCTCAGTATCTGTCTACCGACAGTGGCCAATACCAGGTGCCCCTGAGGGAGTGAACCTAACAGGCAATGATCAAGTGATCTCTCTCCTGCCATCCATCTCCATCCTCTGACGAACAGAGGCTAGGGACACCATTCCTTACCCATCCTGGCTAATAGCCATTAATGGACTTAACCTCCATGAATTTATCCAGTTCTCTTTTAAACGCTGTTATAGTCCTAGCCTTCACTACCTCCTCAGGCAAGGAGTTCCACAAGTTGACTGTGCGCTGCTTGAAGAAGAACTTCCTTTTATTTGTTTTAAACCTGCTGCCTATTAATTTCATTTGGTGACCCCTAGTTCTTGTATTATGGGAATAAGTAAATAACTTTTCCTTATCCACTTTCTCCACACCACTCATGATTTTATAGACCTCTATCATATCCCCCCTTAGTCTTCTCTTTTCCAAGCTGAAGAGTCCCAGCCGCTTTAATCTCTCCTCATATGGGACCGTCTCCAAACCCCTAATCATTTTAGTTGCCCTTTTCTAGTGCCAGATTTCTAGATTATCTCATAGGTTCCCCTTTCCCCAAATATCTCGCTTGGGGGCGGTGTAACACCCACGTCGGTCTTTGAGCCGCGAGTGCCTTCCTGAAGAAATAGACTCGACCCCAGCGATGCTTGCCCAGGGGGGCGAATGTTAGACCAAAACCACTGGTCCAGCTCTCCGGGACCATGCGAATCAGTGATAAGAGACAGCCCGGACCGACGGTCGGGAACAGACAGGAACGGATGCTCAGGAAGACGGACGTCAAACATGGGCTGACTCGACGAGCCGGCTTTAGACTAAAGGGACTTTTCGCTGCACGTCTGTCTGTCCTGCTCCGTTTCAGTCTCTCCGGAATTTTTCTGTCCCAGTTTCTCTTCTCCCCTCTCCCTGTTTCTCTCAGTTTCTCTCCATCTGTCCCCCAACCATCCCCTGTCTTCTCCTCCAGGTATCACTACCCCCACCCCACACATCTTCCCAGAGGGAAGAGCTAATCTCCTGCTCTATAGAAAAACACCTTCATGAATATGCAGGTTTCGTTGAACAGGGGGTTGTGAAAAAACACACAGGAAGCCACCTCTTGGCAAACACCTCGGGGCTGTGATGAGACAATGCCTGACCCGTTAGTGTATTTTGCCAGCTTGCGCCAGTCAGCTACAGAACGGAATTTGATGAACCGGGCTGAGGCCTGGGACCCAGAAGATCAAAAGGACTAAGGAGACCAGACAGCATATGTGAAAAATCAGGATGGGGGTGGTGGTGGGGAAATAGGAGCCTATATTAAAAAAAAATACCCCAAAATCAGGACTGTCCCTATAAAATCGGGACATCTGGTCACCCTAAAAAGCACTGGAGCTGTTTAAATAGGGATTTCTTTTCAGGACGGGGCTGGCAGTTCATGTCATTGTTTTGCGGGGGGGAGACAGAGAGGGGGACCCCACTGAGATGGCTGAAGAAGCCAGGCCTGCCTAGCTGCCCATCAGGGGACGGCAGGGCCTTCGGATGAGAAAGGCAGGCGTGGAGATGGCTATTTTAAAAATCCTTTTTCCCCTCTCATCCTTCCCCCCACAACCGCAGAATAAACATTCCTGTGTCTGTCACTCTGCACTGCTGATCCCCGACACCCCGAGGGATGAGCCGCGGGTATCTGCACGGTCTGGGTAAACACAGTCGGTACGTGGGGTATTTAGTCCAGAGGCCAGTCGAGGAGCCGGAGACTTGCAGAATTTTATTCCCGGAGGAGGCCTGGCATGTGGAGCTGTTAATTACCCGCTCAGGCCGGGGCGGAGGGCTGATGAGCTAAGGAGCTCGTGATCTCATTTGCTGAGAGGGTCGTTAGAAAGTGTAGCAAGGCGAGGCCCTGAAACAGAAGCCTTGTATCTAGGGTGACCAAATGTCCCGATTTTATAGGGACACTCCTGATTTCGGGGGCTTTGCTCCTATTACGCCTCACTCTCGTCCCAATTTTTCACCCCTACTTGTATCAGAGGCCCGGCATGAGGCCTGACCAGACGTTAGGGTCAAGACATTGCTAACATAAAGCGAAGTTCAGCCGTGAGCCAGAGGCCGGCCCGGCTCACAGAAGTTGGCAAGAAGGCGGCTGCTTAAAGCACGTACACACGGCACCCTAACGCGTAGACGGGCTGCACCTCAGTGCGTCAGGAGGGATGTGTCACCTGTTTGTACCTGTGTCTAAAAATGCATCCCTGTGCGGGCGTCTCTGTCTGGCCGAGGGGGGCCGTGGAGAGTCCCGCCACTGACTGAACTGGGCCATTGTCAGGGGGGCACACATTCGTAGTATGTCCTAGAGAGTCTGCGGGGGAACTATTACCGTGCTTCGTTTGACAATGGCCGGGTGCCTTCGTTCCTTATCGGAGCCAGTGGTCATTGGGGGGTTCTCTCGGGGTCCGCTGTGCCAGCGATCTGCAGAGCCGGGGCAGCGCACAGAGGGAACACGCACGCAGCCGACTGGTATCAACACTGAATAGAGCAGAGCACCACACCGGTGGCGTCTGACAACAGAAAGCAGCCGCGAGGAATGGCCAGGGGGCGGCTCGCAGACCCCGGGAAGAAGAACGATCTCGGGATGGTGAAAGGGCCGAGGACGAGAGCGGACGGCGGGGCTGCAGGGCAGGCGGGTCTGGTGGAGGGAATATACAGAAAACGCAGGGCAGCGGCAGCAGAGAGAAAGCATCTGAGGCTGTGGGTGTGGGATCTACGGGGTCAGAGGGGAGCGTGGGAGAGCTGTGGGGGACGTTATGGTGAGGTGGGAAGGGGTGGTCGTGGGGGCTGTGGCGGCCAGAGCCCTGTCTGAGCCCCCCTCCATTTCCCCAGCCAGCGCCAAACTGAAACTCCCTCCAGCTCCTCCTCTGGCCTTCGTCTCTTTCCTGGGCCAGGAGGCCCCTGATCTCTTTGTTCTCCAGTTGGCACCTTGCCGGGGAGGGCTCAGGCCATCAGTGGCCAGCAGACAGGGTGTCGGCCATTCTCTGTGCAGACCCATCGCACCGGCCCTCTCGGGCTCTGCACCAATCACCCCCCCTTCTCCCCCCACCTAGAACGGGACAGGGGAAACTGAGGCACCCACGCACTATTCAGAGAAACCATTAAGAACAGACCCACTTCGTCACATCTGTGCTTACGAGCGTACAGAGGCCCAGCTGGACGGCCGTGAGACCGCTCGTGTAGCCGTGTTACGCCGACGGGAGACAGCTCTCCCGCCGGCGTAATAAAACCAGCACCTCCCACTTATGCCGGCCAAATGTCTGTCACTCGGGGAGGAGGTGGGTTTTTTTCCACACCCCGTGAGCGACAAGTTTCATGGACACAAGCGCCCGTGAAGACACGGCCCGACCCCCGCTCTGTTTCCCTCTCTCAATCTCCCTGCCTCGGGAAGCCGCAGATTGAAAGCCCAGGCGGTTCGTAACCTTTGTCCCAAGCTAGAATTTTTTTCTCATCTCCGTACTAAATCCTGGTTGCTGCAGATGAAGCCAATTACTTCGGTCCGAGCTCAGAGAACAATGGAGAATAATTGATCCCCTGTTGTCTTTATAACAGGACATGGGTCTCCCACTCAGGACCTTTCAGAGGTCGTGCCTGAGGATAACGACGTAGCTCGGTGGATGTCTACTTCTGAATGGATTCGAAGCAGGGCAAGGTTGCATTTGCCCAGGCCAGAGAAAAAAGGTGTGACAGTAATTCAGAGAGGAGAGGACGTGAGCTTGGAGAAGACTTTTCAGCCGTGTGGATGGATAGGAGAGGCCAGATCTTGAGGACGTGACGCAGAAAGAAAACGCAAGATGTAGACGCGGCCTGGATATGAAGACCTAGTGAGAGGTTTGCGTCGAGGATGCGGCTGGGATTACAGGCCTGCGGGACAAACGAGACAGTGGTGGTGTCTGAAAGCGACAGAGAAAGGAGGTGACGGGACGGCTTGGGGGGGGGAATGTTAGGAGCTGTGTTTAGCCGTGATTTTCACGGTTGGTCTTGAGCTGATGGCGAGAGATCCACGAGGAGAGGTCAGAGACAAGCTGAGGCTCTCGTTGGCTCTGGAGCAGAGGCGGCAGATCTGTGAGTCGCCCGCGCGGAGACGGTAGCCGAATGCGGGCGCGCGGGTGGAGATTACCCAGAGGAAGAGAAGGGGGAGGAAGTGCTGGCTCTGAGCTTTGCCGAGGGAGAGGTCATTAGACTGCTCCAAATCTCTGACTCCCTGAAACCTTCCCACCCCGCTCCCAGGTAACCCAGATCTCCTGCCCAATCCTCCTACCCCGCTGCTGGGCGCTCCACCCCCTGTTCCCCCCCGTCTTCCTCTCCTGCAGCCAACCCCTCTACCTCTCCCCAGGAGCTCACCTCCCCGACTCCCTTCCTCCTCCCTCCTCTTCCTCAGCCCACCCTCCCCGATTCCCTCCAAGTCCTGTTCTTCCACACAGCCCGTCCCTTCCTCTCACTGCTCTCAGCCCTCATAGGAACGGCCATTCTGGGTCCATCCAGCCCAGTATCCTGCCTTCCCGCCACGGCCAGTGCCAGGTGCCCCAGAGGGAATGAACAGAGCAGGGAATCATCCAGTGACCCAGCCCCCGTCGCCCATTCCCAGCTTCTAGCAAACAGAGGCTAGGGACACCTTCCCTGCCCAGCCTGGCTAATAGCCACTGATGGACCCATCCTCCATGAATTTATCATGTTCTTTTTTGAACCCTGCTATAGTCTTGGCCTTCACAACATCCCCTGGCGAGGAGTTCCCCAGGTTGACTGTGTGTTGTGTGAAGAAATACTTCCTTTGGTTTGTTTTAAACCTGCTGCCTAGTCATTTCATTGGGTGACCCCTAATTCTTGTGTTATGAGAAGGAGTAAATAACACTCCCTTATTGACTTTCTCCGCACCCGTCATGATTTTACAGACCTCTATCATATCCCCCCCTTAGTCGCCTCTTTTCCAAGCTGAAAAGTCCCAGTTTTATTAATCTCTCCTCATACGGCAGCCGTTCCAGACCCCGAATCATTTCTGTGGCCCTTCTCTGAACCTTTTCCAATTCCAATAGATCTTTTCTGAGATGGGGCGGCCACATCTGCCCGCAGTATTCGAGATGTGGGCGTACCATGGATTAATACAGAGGCAATATATTTTCTGTCTTATTCTCTATCCCTTTCTTAATGATTCCCAACATTCTGTTCGCTTTTTTGGCGGCCGCTGCACGTGGAGTGGATGTTTTCAGAGAACTATCCACAGTGACTCCAAGATCTTTCTCGAGTGGAAACAGCTAATTTAGACCCCATCATTTTATACGTATAGTTGGGATTATGGTTTCCAATGCGCGTTTATCAACACTGAATTTTATCTGCCGTTTTGGTGCCCAGTCACCCAATTTTGGAAGATCCCGTTGTAGCTCTTCGCCGTCTGCCTGGGACGTAACTATCTGGAGCAGTTTTGTATCATCGGCAAATGTTGTCACCTCCCTGTTCGCCCCTTATTCCAGACGGTTTATGAACATGTGGAACAGGACTGGGCCCAGTACAGACCCCTGGGGGACACCACGATTTCCCTCTCTCCATTCTGAAAACTGACCATTTATTCCTACCCTTTGTTTCCTCTCTTTCCGAGCCACGAGAGGACCTTCCCTCTTATCCCACGACAGCTTCCTTTGCCTAAGAGCCCTTGGTGCTTAAGACCCCTCCCTGTTAGTGGCACCCCATGAGCACCAGCCCCCCATCGTCGTCTTCCCTCCCACTGCTCCCTGCCGTCCCTTCTCCCAAGGACTCCTGGAGAGGAACCCCACACGGTCTCCTGTCAGCAGATGGTCCCCCCGACTGCCCCAGCCTCCAAGCACTAGCAGATGGGCAGATCGGTGATCGCTGGCCTTGGAAAGATCAGATTTGTAACGGTACATACCGACGAACAGTGATTGCACCGGACATTCACATCCTGATGGAAGAATATATCTATCGGTAAATCATCGATATTTCCAGCTAGGCAAACTATGAAAAAATGCTGCATAATTTCCTGAAACGGTGAAAATTTGAATCATAGACTATCAGGGTTGGAAGGGACCTCGGGGAGTATCTAGTCCCACCCTCTGCTCAAAGCAGGACCAATCCCCAACTAAATCATCCCAGCCGGGGCTTTGTCAAGCCTGACCTTAGAATCATAAAATATCAGGGTTGGAAGGGACCTCAGGAGGTATCTAGTCCAACCTTAATAACCGCTAAGGAAGATGCCACCACCTCCCTAGGTAACCATTTAAAATCATTTAAAATCCAGGACCTCCCTGGCAGTATTCTCGGAAATGGTTCCTGTCCCATGCGCAGGGCTGGTAAGAGAGCAGAACCGAAAACGCTCCATGTGTGGACGAGACAACAGTGGAAGGAGGAGGGATTTCAGTTTATTAGCAACGGTGGAAGAACTCCCCCCGGTCCCTTCGCCACCTAGAAGCTGCAGGGCCGTAAGAGCCAGAGAGCCCCCCACCCCGAGGTAAGTGCCCCTCCAACCCTCTGCCCCCTCCCACCCACTCACGGACTTCCATGACCGACTCACATGCTTAATAATGTCACACCGATTTTTAAAAAGTATTCCAGAAGTGATCCTGAGATATTACAAGCTGGTGAGCCTAACTTCTGTTCTGCACAAACTGGTAAAAAAGGATCGGAAAGAACAGAATTATCAGATGCAGAGATGAACATGATTTGTCGGGGGGAAGAGTCCATTCTGCTTTTGGAAAGGAAAGCCACGCCTCACCAATCTATTAGAACTCTTTGCGGGTGTCAACAAGCATGTGGCCAAGGGGAGTCTGGTGGACATAGTGTACTTAGATTTTCAGAAAGCCTTTGACAAGGTCCCTCACCAAAGGCTCTTAAGCAAAGTAAGCAGCCATGGGATAAGAGGGAAGGTCCTCTCATGGATCGGCAACTGGTTAAAAGGCAGAAAATCAAGGGGTAGGAATAAATAGTTTTCAGAATGGAGAGAGTTGAATGGCGGGTTCCCCGAGGAGCTGCACTGGAACCAGAAGTGTTCAACGTGTTCATAAATGATCTGGAAAAAAAACCCACCACCCCAAAATCTCAAGAGTTAAGTCCAAAGCAGACAGTGAAGAGTTACAAAGGGATCTCACAAACCTGGGTGACTGGGCAACGAAATAGCAGATGAAATTAATCCCAGCTATGCATATAAAATGACGGGGTCTAAATTAGCTGTTTCCACTCAAGAGACGGATCTTGGAGTCACTGTGGATAGTTCTCTGAAAACATCCACTCAATGGGCAGCGGCAGCGAAAAAAAAAACTCCGAATGTTGGGAATCATTAAGAAAGGGACAGATAATAAGACAGAAAATATCATGTTGCCTCTATAAATCCATGGGACGGCCACACCTTGAATACTGCGAGCAGATGTGGTCGCCCCATCTCAAAAAAGATCTATTGGGCTTGGAAAGGGTTCAGAAAAGGGCCACAAAAACGATTCGGGGTCTGGAACGGCTGCCGCAGGAGGAGAGATTAAAACGTATCTATTTGAGCTGGTCGGTTTAGGGCCGGTCTACGCAAACTTAGGCTGGCTTCATGACGTCGCTGTGAAAATGTCACGCCCTGGGCCATGTAATGGAGCCGAACCGAAACACGGCTGGGTCTATGGAAGAATTCTTTCAACTACGATCCCACCTCCCCATCAGTGTCGTCTGAGTCGACACTACAGTGCAAAACATAACACAGACCCTTAAAAACGGAGGTGGCTAAGGGGTGATATGACAGAGGTCTACGCAATCACGAATGGGTGGAGACAGTGAACAGAGAAGCTCCATCATTGGGGATTTTTAAGAGCGGGTTGGACAAACACTTCTCGGGGATGGTCTAGATAATACTGAGTCCTGCCGCGAGGGCAGGGGACGGGAGTAGACGACCTCTCGAGGTCCCTTCCACTCCTACGAGTCCATAAGTGTTATTCACCCTGTCCTGCAACACCAAAAGCAGAGGTCACCTGATGAAAGTAATAGGTAGCAGGTTTAATACAAACACAAGTATTTCCCACCGCCTCTGTAGCTCATTCTCGTGGGATGTTGTGTCGGCCAAAACTATAACAGGGTTCAGAAAAGAACTAGATAAATTCATGGAGGACGGGTCCATCAATGGCTACTAGCCAGGATGGGCAGGGAACGCTACCCCATGCTAGAGGCAACCCTAAACGTCTGACTGCCAGAAGCCAGGAGGGGAAGACGTGTCCATCACTCCACCTGTCCTGTACCTTCCCCCTCGAGCTCTGACACGGGCCACAGTCGGAGGAGAGGATACGGGGGTAGATGGAGCATTGGTCTGACCAGTAAAGCTGTTCTTATGAAAAAAATATGCTTAAAACCCACCGTTTTGAGCAACCGCGAAACATTAAATTGATAAAAATTGGGGGAAACAAGCTTAAAAATAAACATTGATCTTATCCAAAGTATAAAAATGAAAATTTAATTCTGCCTGGCCATAGCATCACTTTCTGTTTAAAAGCCAAATATTCTAACTACTCTGAAATCCACAGGTTTACTCGGATTGTCTTCAAATTCACTGCGCACCAGGGGAGTGCGGAGCAGGGTCGGTGGGCGTTATCTGATCAAGGTGCTCCTGAAATACAGACTGGCCCAAACGCAGCTTGTTACAAAATCTCCTTGCTCGGATAATATTTTCCGTGCAGACCAGAGGCTGAAACAACGGTTGAAATCGTCCCGACCGATCGCAGTGGCTTAGCATTTGTCTCAGATAGTCCAGGGCACCCACCGCCTCTTTGGGAAGGCGTTTATAACGATATAGTTTGCGATTTCAGATTGCCGAGGAAACCTGAGGACGTCAAAAGCACACGAAATGCCGCGAGATTAAGGCTCTGTTAATAGCCAGAGATTCCCGGCGATCCACTGTCGCAAAGCTCGGTTTGCTCCAGGGTGCAGGCCATTGAGTCGGAGCCGCACCATACCAACGTCCAGACAACAGGTGAAAGGCAGGAGTTTCTTCTGGAAGTTTTGCCCTAATATCGAACTTTCCAGATGAAAAGCCATATTTCAACGGTCGCAAAAACCCACACGCAGACCCACGCCCCTAACCGACGGGGGTATGCCGGCAGATCTCTCGCATAGACACACTTAACAGGGGCAGAAAAGTCCATTAAAAACCGAAATGCCCATAGCTGCATTAATGCAGGGCCATCCGGTGGGGGGGGGGGGGAGGGTCCCGGGCCCCCGGAGCTTCTTCTGCTCTGGGCCTTCAGTGGCTGGGGTGGAAGGACCCCCTGCTGCCGAATTACTGCTGAAGCGGGGGCCCCCCGCCGCCGAAGACCCCAGGCCCCCTGAATCCTGCATTAATGCAGAGTTGAGGTTGCCGAGTGGTACCGTAACCCACACGCCTTCTGGGTGTGGTGTTCCGGCCCGGCACCGCCATCACTTCAAGAGAGAGCTTAAGGCGTTTGCTTAATGGCCAGTTGGCTTTCAGCTCATGCCCTAAGCTCCAGACGATCCCCAGTTTGATCCCGCTTGCCGACAGCTGGGGTCTGTCTCCTTCCAGCGTGGCTGCACAAAAACCTCTGAAAACCAGGAGAGGAAAAGTACGCCACACAACCTTAACTCTGCCCTCCCATCCGCCAGCACTGCAGCTGGCAATAGCCACCCGGAAGAGTTCAGGAAGGGTAGCGTAAAGGTTAACAAACTACCAGGGAAGAGGTGGTAAGTGGAGGCATCGACTCAGAAGGAATCCTGAGGGTGACGGGCTTAGTAACATGGTGCAAGTCTGTCCTGGACCGCGTGCAGCAGATTCAGTGCCGCGAGTGCAGGCCACGGGTAGGAAGCTTCTACTCGCTACACTGGACCCGATCCCACGTTTTGCCTTAGCAAAGAGAAGACGTTAGCCGGTCGTGCTGTACCGCACGTCTTCCCAGCGCGCTCTGTAGCCGGGGAGGGCAGAGCGTTAGCGTGCGTGTCGCTGGCACGTTGCTGAAACAGGGCAGAGTTAAGGTTGCGGCGCGGGGGTGACGTGAACCTTAACTAGTCATTTCCCCGTCTAAGAACCGAGGGGACAGGACTCCTTACCCAGCGAGGTCACATTCTCATAGTTCTCCTGCATGACATCCCTGTAGAGGGCTCTCTGAGCGGGGTCCAGCAGAGCCCCCTCTCCCCTGGTGAAATACACAGCCACCTCCTCGAAGGTCACCGGCCCCTGAAAGAGCAAGAGTCCAACACTCAGGACCTGCTGCCCCAGTCACAACCCCACTATCCTTTCTGTGTGTGTGTGTGTGTGTGTGTGTGTGTGTGTGGTGGGGGGGGGGCTATTCCTCTCGACATGGTCCCCAGGGAGAACCAGGAACTGGCTTTTCCTCTCTCTCCTCCTCGCCTTGTTCACAGAAGGCGAATCTGCCCAGGGATGCTGCAAGAAATGGGTCCGGGCAGGTCAGGGATCGGCCACCTGCTCCCCCCACTTATTTCTCCCACAGGGTGGGGGGTAATAGGAGCCTAGGTAAGAAAAAGACCCCAAAAATCAGGATTGTCCCTATAAAACCGGGACATCTGGTCCCCCTACCCCCTTCCGTCTCTCCCCCTCTGGCTGGGAAAGTCCCATTCCTGGGTCGTTTGCTCCCCCGTGGCTGCATCGGGGAGGAGAGATGAGGGGCGGGTGGGGCAGAATCACTTTGGTGCCCGGACCCAGCGGAGGTCTCGCCGGTTCACGATTGAGTAGCAACAGGGCTGGAGAACGTCCTCCCCTCGGCTGGCACAGAGGGGGAGACGCCGTAGATGGGACCAGAAACATGGAGGGAAGACGGGGGACCCCCTTCCCACCTCTCCCCCCGATATCGAGGATAAGGCACCCGTTTGCCTTCCAAACACGTGACGTTCTTACAGCTTTGAAGGGAAACCGGTGGCGATTTCATAGCCGACTTGGTAAGCGGACAGAAAGTTCTCCCCACCCCGGCCACAGAGGCAGAGGGAGGATGCTGCGTGAACAGGAGAACGGAGGAACCCAAAAAATATTTTACGGCGTTTCCATGCCCGTCACTGGCCCGTCCGGGCCACCAGGCGCCCACCCCAGAAGCAGCTGCATCTCGGTGCTGGCAGGGGGGAAGGAACCCCTGATGGGAGACCGTTCATCACACGGAGGGCGGAGTCCGTCCGGTGAAAAGGGTGAGGAGAACGTGAGGGTAACACGGAGATGCAAGGTACCAGCTCTACACAGGGCATCCCGCTGAGGCGAGAACGCCTCGGGTTGTGCCATCGGGGGAAAAGCCGACTGCCTGCTTAGCAGCTGGCAGACCCCGGTCCCCCTACCGAGAGGGGGCACCTCTCTTTCATCGACCATTTTAAACGATTCTCCAATGAGAAGCACGTCGATCGGGGGATAATTTAACCCCCCCGCGTCTGGAGACCGTCTCGGGGCAACGGGTTCCTCCCGGCAAAAGCGGCTGTTGTCACAATTCAACCAGCTCCGCACCCGAGGGTTTTTAAGTGGTAATTAGGCAGAACGAGGCAACCCCGGAGATTTCACACGCGTGTCGTGTCACGGGAGAGACAAGGGGTTGGGTCACTTTTCACACGTTAAACGGAAGCGGCCAACGGGACGAGGCGCTTACAGGGACAATTAACAGCTAACGAGGCGAAAGCCGCGTGACTTTCATAGCCGTCCTCGATCGCGGGAAAGGGGGCCCGTTTGCGAGGCGTTTAGGGGGACGGGGAATGCGGAGAGTCGATGTTCCGATTTCATAGTTAGCGACGGGAAAAGCGTCAGCATCTCCCAGAGACACGAGGGCCCGTTTTTAGGGCGTTTCGAGGGCTCTTTGAGACGCGCAGACAAAACAGGTCCCGAACTTGTGCCGCAGACAAAACAGGTCCCAAATGGTCCTGTATTTTGATCAAATGCTGATGACCCGGGAGGGAAAAACCCCGAGATGGGAGGCCCGGTTGCTGGCAGGGAATCGCCCCCTCGGCTCCACCCCAGAGCCAGCCGCAAGCTACCCCAAGCGAGCAGGGGATTGGTGGTTTTCCCGGCTAACCCACGTCCAGGAGCTGCATATCGAGAAGGTGGAGGGGACAAAGGCAACGCATTTGAGAAACTGGGGGGAGGGGGGGCTGTGTCCCCCCACCAGGAGCAGACCCAGCCCTGGGCACCAGCTCCGGTCCCGCCCCCACAGCAGGGCCGCCCAGAGGATTCAGGGGGCCGGGGGCAAAGCAATTTCGGGGGCCCCCTTCCATTAAAAAAAAAAAGTGGCAATGTTATAGAAAACTAAATTCTCGGGGGGGCGGGGGGCTGTGAGGCCCGGGGCAAATTGCCCCACTTGCCCCCGCCCCCCGGGCAGCCCTGCCCCACAGCTGCATTAGCAGCCAGGGGGCAGATCCTGGGGGGCTGGGAGATTTAACCCCCCCAGGTCCCCTGGGGCAGAGAGTCACTTTCCTGCCCCCCCTCCCCCCGGCACGTTCCCACGGTCTCTGTCCATTACCTGGCTCCGGAGCGGAGGCGGGCTGAGCCCGGGGGGGATGGTCCCAGCTGGAGAAATCCCCCCCCCCCCGGCCGGGCAGGGAGGGGTTAATGACGCCCCCCTCCCCCCCAGCGCAGACTCGCCCAGTGGCTGATGCTCCCGGTTCTTTGTTCTGCCGGCTCCTGCCCCCCCCCCCTTCCTCCTGCCTCCTTCCTCCCGGCCCCCCCCCAGCTCCTTCCTGTGCCTCTAACCCCCCCCGCTGCTCCAGCCCCTTCCTGTGCCTGCAAATCACATCCCGCTGCTGCGGCGCTGGCTGGGGAGGGGCACGTCAGCCTGGCTCCGGCGGCCCCCCCCTCCGAGCTGCGGCTGCCACCCAGGGGTGCTCCCCCCCCCTGAGCTCCGGCGCGGTCTCTGCTCCCCAGGGTTTGGTCCACACGCGGCGAGCCGCAAACCCGGTCCCGTGGCCCGGCTGGCGCACGAGTCCGCGCGGCGCCCGAGCGTCCACACGGGGTGGCCGGGCCTGGGCCGGGAGAGCGGGGCGCGGGGGGGGGCTACACAGACCCAACCCCCCACCCCTGTGCAGCCTCTCCCCCCGCCCCCCACCCCTTCCCCCAATCCCCCACCCCTGGTCTGCCCCCCCCAGCCCCTTCCCCCACCTCTCCGCGCCCCACTCCGTCCCCACCGCACCCCTACCCCCCAACCCTGCCCCCTGTCCCACCTCTCCCCGCTCCACCCCCAGGCCTGCCCTCCCCCCAAGCCCCCACCCCCAGGCCACCTCCTCCCACCCCCGCTCCAGGCCACCCCCCCACCTCTTCCAACCCCAATTCTGCCCCCTCCCCAGCACTGCTGCATGCTGCAAAACAGCTGATTGCAGTGGGGGGGAGGCGCTGGGAAGGAGGGGGAGGAGTTGATCTGGGGGGTCCACCAGTGGACTGGAGGTTTTCGGGGTGCGGGGGGGAGCCCCACTGGCTGCCGCTTTCCGCTCCAAGTCCCTTCCAGGCCGGTGGTTGTACGTCTGGGCCTTTCTCCCTTCGTTGAATCGCGGTGAAAAAGTAAATGGCGAGAGAATCGGTTCCTCTTTCCTATGTGGGTAAAGGAAAAGCTGCCTTAATTATTCCCAGGGCTAAGAGTGAAAAATGGCAACTAGCAGAGGATGGTTTCGATCCATCGACCTCTGGGTTATGGGCCCAGCACGCTTCCGCTGCGCCACTCTGCTGGGTGGGTTTTTTTTTTTTCCAAAATCTGACATGTTCAGAAGCTTCCTCTCTGCTCTGTCGTGCATGGGAGCCGTGCACTGGTGACAGAGAGAGATCACAAGGGACTTGTACAATCTTTTCAAGCAGGTCCGTTTGCACGGATTCTTTTCAGCTACCAACTAATGAACTGAAATCTGAGACGGTTGCAGCTAATTGCTGTTTGCTTTAGGCTAACAAACCTCCTATCCCCCCCTTGATTTCCTGTGAGCAAGATACATTCAGTTGGCTGAAAACCTCGTGCTTAACGGGAACAAAATATTAATCGTTTTTATATCGTTTATTAGGAAACATTTACAACGTGTTTCTTCCGCTCAGCGGGGTTAGAACCAACTCGAGCTTCCGACAACGGCTTCCAAAAGCCGGATTGCGGCCAAGTGTCAATACCTCTCTCGGCAGGAGAGGTCTGAGCATTTCGCAGAGGCCTGTGGATTTTTCCAAAGCCCGTGAAACGCAACCCCGGCGCGTCTGTTAAACCGACAGGCCAATGGAGCTGGCTGCTTATTTTATTATTTTATTTCCCAAGGGGCGATTCCAGTTTTCGAACGCGGCTGAACTATTTTTAAGCTCGCGGATGATGGAGGGCCGGGTCCCGGCTCCCTGGAAGTTAGGCCAAGATGGGGCCTTAGTGACATCTGCCGTGTTTCGACCATAATCCGCTACCGCTGCGTGGTCCCTGGGGCCTTCAGGGTTGTATTTATTAACCTCCCTTTTCAGGACAGGTGGGAGGGCGAGAGGTTGAGGCACAGATGGCGCGCCCCCCCCTGGGGAGCTACGGGGGGGTTGAAACACCAAGCGCTGCGGGCGTCCAGGTCACTTTCCCCACCTGGGCTGGGTGGCTTCTTGCTCACCCCTATGGGGGTGCGGAGGAACTTGGGGGGACGGGACGGATGGGGGAGCGAGCCCCAGGTCATGTGGGCATGGGGAGGGGTGCAGGGTTTAGGAGCACAGGAGGGGACACATTGCAGCACCAAGTAAGTGCGGCAATACAGCTCTTTCAATACAAATTAAACACTGGGGGGGAGGCAGTGGAGATGGGGGGGTGGGGAGCCCGTGGGGGCCAGGGGTAATGGGGGGGGACACCAAAATACAAGTTTTCCCAGGGCTCCATTTCCCCTAAGACCGGCCCCGGTTTAGCGGGTGGCAGAGGGCAAAACCCCAGGCAGACGGGATCAAAGTTACCCCCGATGGGCTGAGCCTCGGTTGCCGAAATTGGGTGGGGGCCAAGGGGGCCTTTTCTGTTTCCCCCCCTCGCAGGACTGGACGTCTCAACCCCCCGCCTCCCAGGGCCGTGCCCCTCAAGGCACCAGGCATCCCCCTGCCCTGGGCCCGTTCTCATTTGCGGACCCCTAAAGGAGTGTCTGAAGGGAGGGGCGGACCCCTTTGGAAATCATAGCTCCCCACGGGTTGAAAGCCGTGGGAACGACAACGTTTCGCGGACCCCTTCAGGGTAGTCTGCAGACCCCCGGGACAAGGCCGCTCTTCCCAATCTAAGGCCGGGTCTGCTCTTCAAAGCATCTAGGGTTGCATCCGTGTCTACTCCAGGAGGCCGCTTCCGGTGAAGGAAGCAGCCTGCTCCACCGACATAAGGATTCCACCTCCAAAAGAGACGCCAAAACTCTCAAAACCAATTTAATCCTCCCCCCCACCCTTTTTATTTTGAGAAACGCTCCCAAAACCATTGCTTGGGCTCAGAGTCTTCAATCCGAAAATACATCCGGAAGGAAAAATCTGTGCCTAAAAGAGAGCATCCTAACGGCTGAGATATACGCACCAGAACGGTTACAGAGCCTTTCACGGTAGCAGCCCTGTTACGCAAGGGAGATGAACTAACACCTCTTTCCGTAAACTCACTCTTTCCGAAGAGGAGATGTGAGATATGTCGAGGAATAGCCATTGCCCTGGTTTAATGCTGCATTAAAAATCGTTACCGACGTTGCAACTCTCGCAGGGTGTCGTGTGAACAACCCGTGTAGTTAAAGCCGGGGGGGCTCTGCATTTTAATTTAATTTTAAATGAAGCTTCTTAAACATTTTTAAAACTGTATTTACTTTACAGACAACAATAGTTTAGTTCTATATTATAGACTTATAGAAAGAGACCTTCTAAAAACACTGGCACGTGAAACCTTAAATCAGAGTGAATAAATGAAGACTCGGCACAGCACTGCTGAAAGGTTGACGACCCCTGGTCTGTGCATTCTTTACGTGGATTTTCCCCTGTCAAAAAGCAGAGAAAAAAACAAGTTTAAGACATCGTAAAACTGACGACAATCCTTAACTCTTGGTTTTGCAGAGGTCAGGGTGGGACAAGACCTACCCACACGTGCTGCAAAAGTTAAGGCTATGAGGTCGAGTTTAAGACAAGAGCGCTGATAAGGGAGGACGGGTGAACGTTGATTTGAAATGGCGCGGTTCCATGCTAGATGTCGATGGTAATGCTGAAACTGGAGAAGGTCCAGCGAAGAGAAACCAAAAATGCTGAAAGCTGTAGAACACATGACTTGTGAGGGCAGGTGGGGGAAAAAAACCAACAACGTTGGGTTTGTTTAGTCTGGAGAAGACAAGACTGGCGGGTGGGGGGAACATGATGACAATACATAAAAGGTTGTTAAAAGAAGGGCGGAGAAAAATGGTTCTTTTTAACCTCTGAGGACAGGACAAGAAGTAATTTGCAGCAAGGGCGGTTTAGGTCGGACATTAGGAAAAACTTCCTACCTGGCAGAGTGGTTAAGCACTGGAATAAATTGCCCAGGGAGGTTGTGGAATCTCCACCATTGGGGATATTTAAGAGCAGGCTGGACAAACCCCTCTCGGGGATGGTCTAGATAATCCATAGTCCTGCCGCAGGGCCGGGGACTGGACTAGCTGAGCGCCGGAGGGCCCTTCCAGTCCTGCGGCTGTATGTGATTGGAGTCCTCGCACATCTGTCTCCTTAGAGGAGGGGGCCGCTCGGTGGCTTTCTCCCCTCGTTGAATCGCTGTGAAAAAGTAAATGGCAAGAGAATCGGTTCCTCTTTCCTATGTAGGTAAAGGAAAAGCTGCCTTAATTATTTCCAGGGCTACAAGTGAAAAAATGGTAACTAGCAGAGGATGGTTTCGATCCATCGACCTCTGGGTTATGGGCCCAGCACGCTTCCGCTGCGCCACTCTGCTGGCTGGTGTTTTTTTTTAAAATCTGACATGTTCAGAAGGTTCCTCTTTGCTCTGTCGTGCATGGGAGCCGTGCACTGGTGACAGAGAGAGATCACACGGGACTTGTACAATCTTTTCAAGCAGGTCCGTTTGCACGGATTCTTTTCAGCTACCAACTAATGAACTGAAATCTGAGACGGTTGCAGCTAATTGCTGTTTGCTTTAGGCTAACAAACCTCCTGTCGTCCCCCCCCTTGATTTTCTGTGGGCAAGATACATTCAGTTGGCTGAAAACCTCGTGCTTAACGGGAACAAAATGTAAATCGTTTTTATGTCGTTTACTAGGAAATGTTTACAACGTGTTTCTTCAGCTCATCTGGGTTAGAACCAACTCTAGCTTCCGACAACGGCTTCCAAAAGCCGGTTTGTGGCCAAGTCTCGGCAAGAGAGAGCTGAGCATTTTACATAGGCCTGTCTATTTTTTCAAAGCCGGTTTTGTTCCATGAAATGCAATCCCAGAGCGTCCAAATGGAGCTCACTGATTATTTTATTTTTTTCCAATGGGTAATTCCAGTTTTCGAAAGCGGCTGAACTATTTTTAAGCTCGCAAATGATTTCGGGCAGGGTCCTGGCTCCCTGGAAGTGAGGCCGAGATGGGAACCTTAGCTAGCCTGTGAAATCTGCCATGTTTCGACCACAATCCGCTACCGCTGCGTGGTCCCTGGGCCTTCAGGGTTGTATTTATTAGCGCTCTTTTCTGAAAAACTGTATTGAAAAGCACCGAGGTGCACGCTGCCCATGGGGAGTTTCCATTCTAGATGTTGATTGCAATAGCAACGTAACAGTGAAAAAGAATAAAACGTCTCTCTCATTCATGGAGCCACTCTCTTGCCATAACACTAGTGATGGGTAGTTCTCAGAATTGAAAGCAAATATAAACATCCGTGGAAACAAAGGAGAAGGTGGGGGAGAGGATGAGAGGTAGTCAATTATTTTTTTTTTGGTCAAGGTCCAGAATCCAGAGAGACCTCTTCCGCACGGCAAGTGTCCCTGTTCCACAAACACACACAAAGCTGTGTATTAGTAACACACCCGGAGGCCTACTGTTTAGATTTCTAGCGCATCACATGACAAATAAAATCAAAGGTCGGCCACCTTTCAGAAGTGCTGTGCCGAGTCTTCATTTATTCGCTCCGATTTAAGGTTTCACGTGCCCAGTAACACAACTTGACGTTTTTAGAAGGTCTCTTTCTATAAGGCTATAATATAGAACTAAACTACCGGTATTGTTGTCTGTAAAGTAAATAAAGGTTTTTAAAATGATTAAGAAGCTTCATTTAAAATTAAATTAAAATGCAGAGCCCCCCCGGCCCGGTGGCCAGGACCCGGGCAGTGTGAAAATCAGCTCCTGTGCCACCCCCTGGTCTGATGTAAAAATAACCTCCAAGCAAGATGTAACCCGGGGTAGGCAACCTATGGCACGGGTGCCGAAGGCGGCATATGAGCTGATTTTTAGTGGCACTCACTGCCCGGGTCCTGGCCACCCGTCCGGGGGGCTCTGCATTTTAATTTCATTTTAAATGAAGCTTCTTAAACACTTTAAAAACCTTATTGACTTTACCTACAATAGTTTAGGTCTATATCACAGCCTGTGACAAAGTCCCTCCTCAACCTTGGTGGGTCCTGCGTTCATTGGCAGATTTGCTCACCACAGTCTGGGCCAACGTCTCCTGTGTCGGATCAGGAGTTGGGAGGTTTGGGGGGAACCCGGGGCCCGCCCTCTACTCCGGGTTCCAGGCCAGGGTTCCTCTCCTCTGGCTCCCCCTCACCTGACTGGAAACCCAGGTGCCCTGATTAGCCTGCCTTGATTGGCTGCATGGGATCTAATCAGCCTGGCTGCCTTAATTGGTTCTAGCAGGTTCCTGATTACTCTAGTGCAGCCCCTGCTCTGGTCACTCAGGGAACAGAAAACTGCTCAGTCAGTGACCAGTATATTTGCTCTCTGCCAGTCTCCTGTACCCCACTGGTTTGGGTCTGTCACAAGACTTATAGAACGAGACCTTCGAGAAAGGTTAACATGTATGACCGGCACGCGAAACCTTCAATTAAAGTGAATAAACAAAGACTCGGCACAGCTCTTCTGAAAGGTGGCCGACCCCTGATGTCATCAAGGACATCTAAAGCCATGGCTACACAGGCTGCTGTCCACTCAGTGCAACTAGGTGTACTTGGTGTAACTAGGGTGACCGGACAGCAAGTGTGAAAAATCGGGACAGGGTGTGTGGGGGGGAAATAGGAGCCTATATAAGAAAAAGCCCCCAAAATCGGGACTGTCCCTATAAAATCAGGACATCTGGTCCCCCTAGGTGTAACTTCCGTCATGCGGAGGGGTGTGGGGTTTTTTTCCACACTCCCTGAGCGACCTAAATGATACCGACAAAAGTGCTGGTGTAGACACAGCTTGAGCCTTGGAGCAAGTACGTAGAAGAAAAAAAAGTCAACTCGACACTTTCAGGCAACTGTTTTCAGGCTTGAATGTAACTGGCGTTGACAAAGGGTCTTCAGGTTGGTTGTGTCAAACGAGCCTAGTGAGAGCGAGCGAAACATTTTCAGGCCTTTGGTAGGGTGACCCGAGAGCAAGGGTGAAAAATCAGGGCAGGGCGTGGGGGGGGGGGGTCAGAGACGTCTCTATAAGAAAAAGCCCCAGATATCGGGACGGTCCCTATAAAATCAGGACATCGGGTCGCCCTAACCTTAGCTTTACGAGTCAAGTCTTTCCAATAACAAACATCCCCCCCCACCCCACGTGTTAAAACTGGGGCATCTAGGGGGACCAGATGTCCCAATTTTATAGGGACCTCCACCCACCCCCATCCCGATTTTTCACATTTGCTGTCGGGTCACCCTACGGGGCATCGCTGCTGAAAATGTCACTTTAGCTAGCAGTAGACATTGAAAATAAAATCTGTGCAAAGCATGGATGGGTCAAAGACCCCCCACGTCAGTGGGGAAAAGTGACTGCCAGGGAGTGGGGGACCAGATTAAAGTGACCCTACGTACTGGTTTTACCAGTACAGTACTGGTTTTTTGGACATTGGTCTGGTTAGTCGTGAGATGTAACCAGTACAGTTTAGGACTACAAAACCAAAAATTATTAATTTATCAAAAGATGGAGTACATCAAATCAATCCTGGCTAAACCAGCCTAGATCAATGTGATTAATTTATCCTAGTCTTAGTTTTATTTTACACGACGGTTCTCGTCGTCGGATCTCGGCAATACTCGGCGTGTCCTGGTTTTAAATTTGAAAAAAATGGTCCCCTTAGACCAGATGTCCCGATTTTATAGGGACCGTCCGGATGTTTCAGTCTTTTTCTTATATAGGCTCCTATGACCCCCGCACCCGCTGTGCTGAATTTCCACATTTGGGGGCTGGTCACCCCACGGCCAGGGCCTCTGCGGGACAAGGGCCTTTGAAATCTGGAGTGGGGTCAGCGGAGGCAAGACCCCCCCTCCCATTGGCCCTCCCTTAACTCCCCCACGGCAGCCTCTCCCCCCCCCACACCCCCAGTTTCTGCAAGCAGCCCCCCCATCCCATTGCATCCCGGCCTGATCCTGCAGCCTGGGGGGGGGAGTTTCCCGGCCAGCCCAGAGCTGGGTTCCCCGCGTGTCCCCACCCCCCTGCGTGGGGCCCGGGGGGCAGGGCCAGGCCCGGGGAGGGGCCGCCCCTTCCTGCCCGGCTCCCGCCCCTCTGTGCCGGCAGCGGGGCCATGGCCGGGCCCGGGGGCGCGGCGCGGGGGCTGCTCCGGCCCTGCAGCCCGCGGGGCAGCGCGGTGGGTCCGGGGGGGGACGGACGCGCGTGGGGCGGGGACACGCGGGGAGGGGCCCGGAGCGCGGCTCGGCTGCGGAGCTCGGAGCCCAGGCGGGGCCCGGGAGCGGGGGGAGCCGGGGGTCAAAGCGGGGCTGGGGGGGGGGGATCGTGGGGCGGCTGGGGAGGGTTTGGGGGTATCAGTGGGGGGGGGAGAGTGGGGGATTTGGGGGGTGTCGGGGGCCAGAGCAGGAAGATTGGGGGTGTCAGTGGGGGGGAGTTCAGGGGTGTACGTGGGGGATCAGAGCTGGGGTTTAGGGGTGTCAGTGGGGGGATCAGAGCTGGGGTTCGGGGGTGTCAGTGGGGGATCAGAGCTGGGAGTTTGGGGGTGTCAGTGGGGGATCAGAGCTGGGGTTCGGGGGATATTCGGTTGGGGGGGCTCCATGTTCACATCTGGGGTCTGTGGGGGGGGGGGCAGTGTCTGAAGCTGGTGGCTTAGGATGTGGATGGAGTCGGCCGATATAAACAAAGCTGGGGGGGGCTGGGGGGGCTGCACCCATCACTTCCCCGGGGGGGGTCTGTTTTCTCGGGAAACCCGCCCCCCCCTTTGGCCATCACCTCCCCCCTCGCCCTGGCTGGGGCTGACCTAGACCTGGGGGAAAGTCTCCCTGGGTCCCGGGGGCTCTGCGGGGCGGGGGGGGGGCCCTGAAATCTGGCAGCTGGGGGGGTTTGCAGCGGTTTGTAACCCCCCCTCCCCCGCTTCTCCCAGGCCCCCCCAGCAGCGCGTCCGGCCCCCCCGCGGGCCCGGGGAGAAGCCGCCGACGCCGAGGAGCAGCGGGGAAGCCAGGAGCTGCTGGTGGGTGCCCAGAGCCCCCCACCCCCCAGGTTTGCCGGGGGGCCCAGAGCCCCCAGTGCCGGTGAATGCAGGGCCCGGCCTGCGGCCTCCGCCGGGGACCCCCCCCCGGGAGCCCAGGGAGGGGCAGGGCCAGACACGGGGGGGGGCTGCTGGGCAGGAGAGGGTCCGACACGGGGGGGGGCGATGCCCTTAGGGGGCAGGGGGCTGCCGGGCAGGAGAGGGTCCGACAGGGGGGAGGGGCGATGCCCTTAGGGGGCAGGGGGCTGCCGGGCGGGGGAGGGTCCGACACGGAGGGGGTGATGCCCTTACGGGGCAGGAGTTTGCCGGGCAGGAGAGGGTCCGACACGGGGGGAGCGATGCCCTTAGGGGGCAGGGGGCTGCCGGGCAGGAGAGGGTCAGACACGGGGGGGGGCGATGCCCTTATGGGGCAGTGGGCTGCCGGGCAGGAGAGGGTCAGACACGGCGGGGGTGATGCCCTTAGGGGGCAGGGGGCTGCCGGGCAGGAGAGGGTCGGACACGGGGGGGCGATGCCCTTAGGGGGCAGGGGGCTGCCAGGCGGGAGAGGGTCCCCCAGCACAGGTGGTCCCGCAGTGGTGAATAAATCCAGCCCCTCCGGGGGGGGCGCTGTCGGGTCCCCCCCCCGTGAGCCGTGTCCAGCTCACACCGGCCCCGATCCCTGCCCCCATCCCGGGGTAAACGAATCCCACGTCCCCCAGCACAGGGGGTCCCGCAGTGGTGAATAAATCCCGCCCCTGCCGGGGGGGGTGCTGACGGGTCTCCCCCCCCCGCCCTATGGCTGCAGGAGCAGGCGGCAGCCGAGAGGCGGCAGCTCGTCTGGGAGTGGCAGGAGCTGCGAGGGTTTCTGGAGGAGCAGGAGCAGCGGCTGCTGGCCCGGCTGGAGGAGCTGGAGGGAGCCATTGTCCAGCGACGGGACGCGGGCGGCTGCAGCCTGTCCCGGGAGATTTCCCTGCTCGGGGAGAGGGGAGGAGACGAGGGGCAGCGGCCGCCGAGCCCCCCCCTGCAGGTCAGGCTGTCGTTGCAATGATCATACGCAGTGTTTCTCTAGGCGCGTCTCAGCCCTAGACCCCAAAGCGCTTTACAGAGTGGGGTCAGGGGCATTATCCCTATGGGAGAAATGGGGAAACTGAGGCAGAATCCCCTCCCCCACGCTGAGGCCCCCGCTCACACCCGGTTAATGGGTTACTGGGGCCAGGGGGCTTGTGGGGCTCTCAGCCCTGGGGGGAATTTGACTCCCAAGGCAGAGGAACATTTTCTGCCCGTAAAGTGCCCGGGGAGAAACTTCCCCCCCCCGCCGTGGCCACCTCCCAGCAGGGATTTCTGGGGCTGCTGAGCTCCACTGTCCCTGCTGGTGGGGGCCGGGGGCGGCCCCTGCTCTCTGCACCAGAACCCGAGTGTGTGAAATGCCCCTAACTCCCCGGGGCTCCCCTGGCGATTCCCCTGCAGAGCAGGCGGCTCCCCCAGCCAGGGACCCCCCCTCTGACGGCCTCGTCTTTCTCTCCCTCTCCAGGGTGCCGGGAGCTGTGGGGCCAGGTGAGTGCCGGGCTCCGTCTCACTCTCCTCGTGGTGCGTTAGGGCTGAATTCGGCACTGGCCCCTGCCCCTGCCGTGCGACCCGCCGGCTCCGAGCCTAGGACTCTGCCTCGGCAAGGGGACCAGCCCGTCGCTCTCGGACAGCTGAGACGGGCCCCCCAGGGCTGTCAGACGTGGGCCAGGGGCCGGGCTGGGCCTGGCTGACGTAGTCCCATGGCCACGGCCCGTGTTCAGGGTGTGCAGAATCTCAGCTTTCCCTTTATTTTTTTTAAAGTAAGTTTCCAGCCCTCCTGGTTGCAAAGAAACCCTCCCCGACGGGCACGGGGACAGCGGTGCCTTCCTGAGTCTGCAGACAGCCTGAAACAGTGGCTCTGGGGGCGGGAAGGCCCTCGGCCTCCGTCGATTTCATTGGCGTGGCCGCGTAGACGCTGACGTCCTTCGTTCCCGGGACGGGGGCGGGGGTGCTTGATCCCCGAGTCTCCCCTTGTTGTCCCACTGAAATACGTGGGTGTCCTGTGAAGGGAGGTGGGAGCAGAGTCCTACATTGGCCCTGGCTTCCTCAATGGACCAGAAAGTGGAGTCCGGCCCCCCCCTCCCCGTATGAGCCGGGCACCCCCGGGTCGCTGCTCCCGCGGAAGGGCTCAGGGCTTTTGGGGTTCGTCCCCCGCTGGAGCCCTGGGCTCTCTCTGAGCAGCTGGGACCTGTCCACTCTTTGGTCTGTGTCTCCTCCCTTTCCACGTAATCCCGGTGCCACGGCCCCTTGTTGCTGGAAGATCCCAGTGTGGGAGGTGGCTGCGAACATAGGAGCGGCCACACTGGGTCAGACCAAAGGTCCATCCAGCCCAGGGTCCTGTCTGCCGACAGCGGCCAGTGCCCGGTGCCCCGGAGGGAATGAACAGAACAGGTAACCATCAAGTGATCCATCCCCTGTCGCCCATTCCCAGCTTCTGGCAAACAGGCTAGAGACACCATCCCTGCCCAGCCTGGCTAATAGCCATCGATGGACCCGTCCTCCATGAATTTATCTTGGTCTTTTTTTGAACCCTGTTATAGTCTTCACCACATCCTCTGGCGAGGAGTTCCACAGGTTGTGTGAGGAAATAATTCCTTTTTTAACTTGCTGCCTATGCATTTCATTGGGTGACCCCTAGCTCTTGTGTGACGAGAAGGCGTAACGACCACGTCCTTATTGACGTTCTCCACCCCAGTCATGCTTTCACAGACCTCGGTGAGATCCCCTCTTCGTTCTCTTTCTCAAGCTGAAAAGTCCCAATCTTACATCTCTCTCCTCATACGGAACCTGTCCCAGACCCCTCGTCATTTTTGTTGCGTTTTTCCAATTCCAATGTATTTTTTCCGAGATCGGGCGACCACGTCTGCACGCAGTCAGAACCCACAGAACCGGAGCGTCCCGGAGACAGCTCCCGAGCCCGTCTCTGTTCCTTGCCCCCACGTTTCCCGGTGTCCCGTCTCTCTGGGCCCATGGCGAGCACGGGGCTGAAGGCAGGTGACTCGCCGTAACCGAGACAATCTCAGGCTGCAAAGCTCAGATCCAGGGTTCCTGGAGTTTGGGGGTTGCTGGGCTCAGGGTCTGGGGCTCAGGCCTATTTCTCACCCCTCCTTTCCCCAGCAGGGAGGACGGGACGTTTCGAAAGCCAGAGCCGTCGTTTGCGGAGCTGGAGAAGAGACTCAGCGATTTCTCTCTGCAAAGTGCCGTGCTGCAGGAGGTGCTGCTGGGATTCAGAGGTGAGTTGGAGTCTGGGGGTGGCGTCTCCTCTGGTTAGAGCGACCCTGACCCTGGGGAGGAGTCGGGGACTCTAGTGATGTCACTGATCCTGGGCTCCATCTCACAGCCCAGCTCAGCGAGTCACCCTTCCCCATGGAGCAGCCCTCTGGGGCTGGCTCTGTCTGCAGCGGCTGCGTTATCGGCCTCTGATCTCTGTCACCATCTCGTCGTTAACAGCAGTTCCATTAATAAGCAATGGGGGTTTCTCCATGAATGTGAGGGCCTGAATTCTCACCTCTCCCATCTTCTCCTTCCCCTAGAGACGCTGCGACGGGAGCTGGGGAGCGACACAGGTACATGTCTGTCTCTGACGGGCCGTGGGGAGATTTCAGACCCATAACCATGTTAACGACAGGGGATTGCAGCCTCCAGCCCCGATGTGCTCCTGGAAATGGTGGGAACAATGTGAAGCCGGGTGACCCCCGTGGCTGACTCACTCCTGCTGTGAAGCTTGATGGGGATTCAGAGTGAATCCAGATCCCAGGGGTGAGAAATGCTTCATTATTTGGTAACCCTTCTTGGGGGTTACCCTGTGTTCCCCCGTCCCGGCATGGAGTCCTTCCCCACCCTCTTTTCCTAAAGGGTTTTGATTTATTCTCTTTGGGTTAAGAGAGGTTCAGATTCACCACCATAGTTTCTTTCTGTGTCTCACCAGCCGGGGGAAATCCCTCCTTCCTTCTGCCAGTGGGGTCATCTCCGTTCTCACAGACAGCCCTTCCTTCAGCAGGAGCTGCATCCTCTCTTAAAGAGACACAGTTAATTTCCACAAACATATAAGAATGGCCAGACTGGGTCAGACCAATAGTCCATGTAGCCCAGGATCCTGTCTGCTGACTGTGGCCAGTGCCAGGTGCCCCAGAGGGAATGAACAGAACAGGGAATCATCAAGTGATCCATCCCCTGTCGCCCATTCCCAGCTTCTGGCAAACAGAGGCCAGGGCCACCATCCCTGCCCAGCCTGGCTAGTAGCCATTGATGGACCTGTCCTCCATGAACTTCTCTAGATCTTTTTTGAACCCTGTTATAGTTTTGGCCTTCACAACATCCTCTGCCAAGGAGTTCCACAGGTTAACAGTGCGTTGTAGGAAGAAATACATCCTTGTGTTGGTTTTAAACCTGCTGCCTGTTCATTTCACTGGGTGACCCCTAGTTCTTGTGTTGTGAGGAGTAACTAACACATCCTTATCTACTTTCTCCACCCCCGTCATGATTTTATGGACCTCTGTCATATTCCCCCCTTAGTTGTCTGTTGTCCAAGCTGAAAAGTCCCAGTCTTGTTAATCTCTCCTCATACGGAAGTCGTTCCAGACCCCGAATCATTTTTGTTGCCCTTCTCTGAACCTTTTCCAATTCCAATAGATCTTTTCTGAGATGGGGCGACCACATCTGCCCGCAGTATTCAAGGTGTGGGGGTACCACGGATTTATATAGCGGCAACATGATATTTTCTGTCTCATTATCCATCCCTTTCTTGATTCCCAACATCCTGTTCACGTTTTTGGCTGCCGCTGCACGTTGAGTGGATGTTTTCAGAGAACTATCCACAGTGACTCCGAGATCTCTTTCTTGAGTGGCAACAGCCAATTTAGACCCTGTCGTATATCTACAGTTGGGATGATGTTTTCCAGTGTGCGTCACTTTGCGTTTATCAACATTGAATTTCATCTGCCGTTTTGTGGCCCAGTCACCCAGTTTTGTGAGATCCCTTGGTAGCTCTTCGCCGTCTGCCTGGGACTTCACTATCTTGAGCAGTTTTGTATCATCTGCAGATTTTGCCACCTCACTGTTTACCTCTTTTTCCAGATCAGTTATGACTATGTGGAATAGGACTGGTCCCAGAACAGACCCCTGGGGGACCCCACTATTTACCTCTCTCCATTCTGAAAACTGATCATTTATTCCTACCCTTTGTTTCCTACCTTTTAACCAGCTACCGATCCATGAGAGGAGCTTCCCTCGTATCCCATGACAGCTTCCTTTGCTTAAGAGCCTTTGGTGAGGGACCTTGTCAAAGGCTTGCTGAAAATCTAAGTACACTATAGCCACCGGATCCCCCTTGGCCACATGCTTGTTGACCCCCCTCAAAGAATTCTAGTAGATTGGTGAGGCGTGATTTCCCTTTACAAAACCACATTGTCTCTTCCCCAACAAATTATGTTCATCTCTCTGTCTGACAATTCTGTGCTTTGCTATAATTTCAACCAAGTTTGCCCGGTCCTGAAGTCAGGCTTACTGGGCTGTAATTGCTGGGATCACCTCTGGAGCCCTTTTTAAAAATTGGCGTTCTCCATTTGGTACAGAAGCTGATTTAAATGATAGGTGACAGACGACAGTGAGTAGTTCTGCAATTTCACAGTTGGGTTCCTTCAGAACTCTTGGGTGAATCCCATCTGGTCCTGGTGGCTTTTATTACTGTTAAGTTTATCTGTTTGTTCCAAAACCTCCTCTAACGACACCTTAATCTGGGACAGTTCCTCACATTTGTCATGTAAAAAGAACAGCTCAGGTGTGGGAATCTCCCTCACATCCTCAGCCGTGAAGACCGACGCAAAGAATTCATTTAGTTTTTCCGCAATGGCCTGATCGTCCTTGAGTGTCCCTTTAGCATCTCGATCGTCCAGTGGCCCCACTGGTTGTAAGCAGGCTTCCTGCTTCTGATGCACTTACAAATCTTTTTGCTATTACTTTTTGAGTCTTTGGCTAGCAGTTCCTCAAATTCTTTTTTGGCCTTCCTCATTGTATTTTTACAGTTCATTTGCCAGTGTTCATGCTCCTTTCTATTTTCCTCACTGGGATTTAACTTCCACTTTTTAAAGGATGCGTTTTTGCCTCGCCCTGCTTCTTTTATATTGTTGTTTAGCCACGGGGGCACTTTTTTTGGTCCTCTTACTATGTTTTTTTTAATCTGGGGCATACATTTAAATTGAGCTGGCAGGGATTTCACTTTTGGCGCCGTACCTTTTAATTTCTGTTTAACTAACTTCCTCGTGTTTGTGTGGTTCCCCTGTCCGAAATTAAAGGCTACCGTGTTGGGCCGTTGTGGTGTCTTCCCTGCCACAGGGACGTGAAATTTAATTATATTATGGTCACTATTACCAAACGGTCCAGCTATATTCACCTCTTGGACCAGATCCACTTAGGATCACCTCTCCCCTTGTGGGTTCCAGGACCAGCTGCTCCAAGAAGCCGGCATTTAAGGTGTCAAGAAACTTTATCTCTGCATCCCGTCCTGAGGTGACATGGACCCAGTCCATATGGGGATAGTTGAAATCCCTCATTATTGAGTTTTTTATTTTATTAGTCTGTCTAATCTCTGAGCATTTCACAGTCACTATCACCATCCTGGTCAGGTGGTCGGTAATATATCCCCACTGCTATATTATTATTCGAGCATGGAATTACTATCCAAGTACCAATGTGGACACAAGAACAAATGGATATAAACTGGACACTAGGAAGTTTAGACTTGAAATCAGACGAAGGTTTCTAACCATTAGAGGAGTGAAGTTCTGGAACAGCCTTCCAAGGGGAGTCGTGGGGGCAAAAGACATATCTGGCTTCAAGACTAAGCTTGATAAGTTTATGGAAGGGATGGTATGATGGGATAGACTCATTTTGGCAATTAATTGATCTTTGATTATTAGCAGGTAAATATGCCCAGTGGTCTGTGATGGGATGCTAGATGGGATGGGATCTGAGTTACGGCAGAGAATTCTTTCCTGGGTGCTGGCAGGGGAGTCTTGCTCACATGCTCAGGGTTTAGCCGATCACCATATTTGGGGTCAGGAAGGAATTTTCCTCCAGGGCAGATTGGCAGAGGCCCTGGAGGTTTTTCGCCTTCCTCTGCAGCATGGGGGTCACTGGCTGGAGGATTCTCTGCAGCTTGAGGTCTTCAAACCACAATTTGAGGACTTCAGTAACTCAGACATAGGTCAGGGGTTTGTTATAGAAGTGGGTGGGTGAGATTCTGTGGCCTGGATTGTGCGGGAGGTCAGACTAGATGGTCATAATGGTCCCTTCTTACCTTAAAGTCTATGAGTTTCTATGGTACCGTTTGGTTCATTTCAAGGTCCCTTCCAGTTCTAGGAAATTGGTATATCTCCAATTATTATTATTATTATAGTTCTTCCATTCTCAGCTGACGCGCACACTCTCTCTCTTTTTCTGCCACTTGCAGTCTGTACAGCTCCAGGTTTGCAATTGCTTCGCTGCCTTTGCTCATCTTTAAGCTTCCCTTCCCCAAAATAAGCAGACAGAAAATAACAACCGGTAGCCTCCTCTCAGCCACCGCCCTTAAAATCTCTGCCCCAGTGTCTGAAGTGCAAACCTCCCTCCGAACAACAAGCGGGGCATTTCCTCCTGATGGGATCCCCGGTGCAGAACCTGGAACTGGGGTACCACAGTGACCCTTTGTCTCTCCAGCCTGGGCTGTCTCTCTGCTTTGCTAGTGACAAGCAGCAAACCCCTCCAGGTGCTGCGATCACTCAGCTCTATTGCATGAACGCTCCCAGAATCACACAGAGAAAGACACCAGCCAGTTCCCCGCAGCCTTGCACCGCAGAGCTGTACCGTCTTGCCCTGGTCAGAAGCCTGACCCACGTACGTTTGTTACCCAATCTCCCCTTCCTCAGCGTGGAGAGGGCAGGCCGCAGCCTTTGTAAACCAAGCTGAGATTGCCCAAGGACTTCAAGCAAAATGCACCGTTTTAGGGAAAGTGTAAAACGGATGTATTAACTACAGAAAGATTGGTTATAAGTGGAAGTCAGAAAAGGCCAGAGCTAGTTACCAAAGAAAATAAAAGATAGGGGCACAATCGAAATCTTAAACCTTACTCCACTAGGCAATATTTCAATCTAGCAATTTTTTCCACCCCACTGGATGTTACGGTTCTTAATACACAGACTTCTCCCTGAAGCCTGGGACCAGTCCCCTCAGATAAAGTCTTTGTCCTCTCGGCGTTCTTGTTGTTTCCGGCGTAGGTCGGGGAGGAGAAAATTCAAGGCACGATGCCACTGTCTCTTATTTTATACCCTCAGTCCATGTGCCTGGAAAATACCAGCCCAGGCATGTCCTGGTGGGCTTTGCTGAGTCCCAGGGCTGAGCAACCGAGTCAGAGAGTGGAGCGGTCCCCGTTGCGTGGTGCTTGTTGACTTGTAAACCCCTTGCTGACCGCCCTCCGGCTGATTAATGGTCACCGAACACCCGCCTGGGCGGAGAGCCCTCCCCTTTGTAGCAGAGACGCACAAACTTGCGGCGTATTTCGGTAACCAAAGCTCGTCACTTCCTACCCACGAACAAATACACCTATTGGGACAGCACAGCGGGTTTGGGCAGATCCGGGAGCTTTCGGATGGTCACTTACGGAGCCTGCTTTGTATGAAATATCACAGCCCTCTATGAACTGTGAGTCTGGGGTGGACAGGATGCCACTTTGAGATACAGAGGGTTTAGTCCTGGTGGGAGGGGATGGGTCTACGCTGAGCTGAGCACCATGAGAGTCGATGTCTATGCCGAGAAAAAGCCAGGGAGAATGTGAAATGACAAAGTCTGATCCGAATTCCCCCCCCAGTAACCCTTCTCCCCCCGACAGGCTGCAGAATAACATCCTCGGGTCCCTCCAGATTCTCCCAGCCTGCCCCGGGAAGGGAAATGGATGCAGCAGACCTGGCTCAGGTAGGGATGCTGAGGACGGGCGGGGAGGTTCCCGCAGGAGCCAGAGAAGACACGGGAAGTGGGAGTTTGATCTAAGGGTGCAGGCCGTGCACGGGGTGGAGAAAGGGAGTGGGACGAGGTGCGATGGACCTGCTAGGACTTGGTAAACCTGGGGCCGAGATTCTAGGAATAGACCCATGGGGGGTGGGGGTGGAAATTCCCCTGTTTGTGGAACGGGAGACAAACCTGTGAAAACTTCCCAGGCTCCCCGTGTTGGAGCGTGAACCCACTAACCAGAGGTTGCTCTGACCTATGAAGGAGGCACCCACCACTGAGGCTTAGGGAAGATGCCCCCATCCCCTGACCTCCAGCTGCTGGCAGCGGGGAGGGTGTTGGGATTCCTACAAGGGAAGGGCTTTTTCTCCAGTTCAGCCGCTGACTAGCCAGTGCGTGATGAAAGGGAAGACCCTTTCCCCGCTACCTGCTGGGAAGGGCGCGGGGCTCTGTCTATCTCCCCTCCCCCTAATGCCTCCTGGATGCGCTGAGCAAGGGGTGGGTGGGTCTTTGCTGACTGTGTAGCCATGTGATTGGCCCTGGTACCCCAGGAATAGTGGGGCTGTGAGTGGGGCAGCAGGTCCTGAGTGGGGGGCTCTTGCTCTTTCAGGGGCCGGTGACCTTCGAGGAGGTGGCTGTGTATTTCACCCGGGAGGAGTGGGCTCTGCTGGACCCCGCTCAGAGAGCCCTCTACAGAGACGTCATGCAGGAGAACTACGAGAACGTGACCTCGCTGGGTAAGGATTCCCGTCCCCTCGGTTCTTGGAAGGGGAAATGCGGAGTTAAGGTTCACCACATCCTGCGACGTAACCTTAACTCTGCCCTGTGTCAGCAACACCCCAACACGCCAGCGACACACACACCAGCCCTCTGCCCTCCCGGCCACACAACGCTCTGGGAACAGAGCCGTCCTTCAGAAAGTCTAACGTCTTCTCTTTGCTCAGGCGAAACTGGGGTTTAGGTCCGGCGTAGCGAAGAGACGCTTCCCACACCTGGCCGGCCCTCGGATGGAGCCAGCGCCACACGAACCGTCACGGACTTGCAAAATATCACCACCTCTTCGCCCCTGAGGGTTAAGAACGGCCACGCTGGGTCAGACCAAAGGTTCGTCAAGTCCAGTATCACTGGTCAACGCCAGGTGCCCCAGAGGGAACGAACAGAACAGGTCACAGTCTGGTGATCCATCCCCTGCCGCCCATTCCCAGCCTCTGGCGAGTGATTCCTTCGGAGCCGTTGCCTTCGATTACCCTTCTCTAAACCCTGGAGATGGCTACCCATGAGTGCCGACAACGCTCGTGGCAAGGACGCACCCTTGTGCGCATTGATTGTCCACGAATCCCTCCACCCTCTCATATGGACCGCTGCCTCGCCGCGGTGGGGAGGCTTGCGGGGGCGTAAAGACCCTCAGAACGACGTCGTTCCGAGCTTTCCAACTCCTGGTAGGGTTCCCCCTTGGCAAGGAGGCCTGAGGCGAGGCTCCTGACTCACCTAGGCCCCAACGGTGGGTCGGGCACCTATAGACGATCTTCGAGTGCTCTGCAGCTGTGAAGACGGATGGGGGCTGCAGCAGGAAGGAGGCCCCTGGTGGTCTGGGATCTCCTCGCCACTGGGTCAAGGTTTTCCTCCCGTCAAGTCTCGTGCGGTTACCGCCACCGCGCCGGTTTCCTCACGTTAAAACGATTTCCCACGCAGGCCTCACACCCGCACGGAGTGTGGTGACGTGTGAGTGGTGGAGAAGACAGGAGCCGTGAGCTCTGGGAGTCTTTCGTCTCAAATCCGCACGCCGGCGGCAGCCGCGTGACGGCCGTCTTGCGCCTGGCTGAGACAGAAGTGCGTTTCGGCAGCAGCGGCTGTGACAGAGCAGGCCTCTTTTAGGATCTCTTCTGCTCGCCAGAAAAGGTGCCCCAAACATCGGTGGTCTCACACTCTTCCAACTGGAGGGCCGCGTCCCGTGGGAACACTCGACGCCGTGGCCGAAACAAGAGATACAAGACAATAAATTTCATCACCTGGAATGTCCGCACCCTTAGGGACTCTCAGCTCATAGGTCTTGTTTTCTGGACCTTTCATCATTTTCGTTGCTCTTCTCTGGACTTTCTCCTGTTTGTCCACATCCTTCCTGACATGTGGCGCCCAGAACTGGACACAACACTCCAGTTGAGTGCGGAGTAGAGCGGAAGAATTGCTTCTTGTGTGTTGCTTACAAACAGTCCTGCTGATACATCCCAGAAGGATGTTCGCTTCTTTTGCGACAGCGTTACACTGTTGACTCATATTTAGCTTGTGATCCACTCTGACCCCCAGATCCCTTTCTTCAGTGCTCCTTCTTAGGCAGTCATTTCCCAGTTTGTATGTGTGCAACTGATTGTTCCTTCCTAAGTGGAGCACTTTGCATTTGTCCTGATTGAATTTCATCCTATTGACTTCAGACCATTTCTCCAGTTTGTCCAGATCGTTTTGAATTTTAATCCTCTCCTCCAAAGCACTTGCAACCCCTCCCAGCTTGGTATCGTCCGCAAACTTTATAAGTGTCCTCTCTATGCCATTATCTAAATCATTGATGAAGATATTGAACAGAACTGGACCCAGAACTGATCCCTGCAGGCCTCCACTCATTACGCCCTTCCAGCATGACACTGAACCACTGATAACTGCTCTCTGGAAATGGTTTTCCAACGCGTTTTGCACCCACCTTCTAGTAGCTCCATCGAGGTTGCATTTCCCTAGTTTGTTTATGAGAAGAGCATGTGAGACAGTATCTAAAGCTTTAGTAAAATCAAGATATACCACATCTACCACTTTTCCCCCCATCCACAAGTCTTGTTACCCTGTCGAAGAAAGATATCAGGTTGGTCTGACACAATTTGTTTTCAGCAAATCCATGCAGACTGTTACTTATCACCTTATTATCTTCTAGATGTTTGCAAATTGATTGCTTAATTATTTGCTCCATTATCTTTCCGGGTACAGAAGTTAAGCTGACCGGTCTGTAATTCCTCGGGTTGGCCTTATTTCTCTTTTCATAGATTGTCACCATATTTGCTCTTTTCCAGTCTTCTGGAATCTCTGTATTGAGATGCTGACGGAGCACTCAAGGGGGATCAGGCCATTGCGGTGAATCTGAACGAATTCTTTGCATCGATCTTCAGGGCTGAGGATGCGAGGGAGATTCCCCAACCTGAGCCATTTCTTTTTAGGTGACAAATCTGAGGAACTGTCTCAGATTGAGATGTCATTAGAGGAGGTTTTGGAACAAACATACATTAAACAGTAACAAGTCACCAGGACCAGATGGGATTCACCCGAGTTCTGAAGGAACTCAAATGTGAAAATGCAGAACTACTCACTGTGGTCTGTAACCTGTCATTTAAATCAGCTTCTGTACCAGATGACTAGAGGCTAGCTAATGCGATGCCCATTTTTATAAAAAGCTCCAGAAGCGATCCTGGCAATCACAAGCCGGGAAGCCTGATTTCCATACCAAGCAAACTGGTTGAAACGCTAGTAAAGAACAGAATTATCAAACACAGAGACGAACATGATTTATTGGGAAAGAGTCAACATGGCTTTTGTAAAGGGAAATCACGCCTCACCAATCTACTAGAAATCTTTGAGGGGGTCAAACAAACATGTGGACAAGGGGGACCCAGTGGATATAGTGTACTTAGATTTTCAGAAAGCCTTTGACAAGGTCCCTCACCAAAGGCTCTTAAGCAAAGTAAGCTGTCATGGGATAAGAGGGAAGGTCCTCTCATGGATCGGTAACTGGTTAAAAGATGGGAAACAAAGGGTAGGAATAAATGATCAGTTTTCAGACTGGTAAATAGTGGGGTCCCCCATGGGTCTGTACTGGGACCAGTCCTATTCAACCTATTTATAAACCATCTGGAAAAAGGGGTAAACAGTGAGGTGGCAAAGTTTGCAGATGATACAAAACTACTCAAGATAGTTAAGTCCCAGGCAGACTGCGAAGAGCTACAAAGGGACCACACAAAACTGGGCAACAAAATGGCAGATGAAATTCTTTGTTGGTAAATGCAAAGTAACGCACATTGGGAAACCTAATCCCAATTTTACATATACAATGACGGGGTCTAAATTAGCGGTTACCGCTCAAGAAACAGATCTTGGAGTCATTGTGGATAGTTCTCTGAAAACATCCACTCAACGTGCAACGGCAGCCGAAAAAACCTTGAAGTAGAACGTCCTACACATTTGAACATCTGGGGAGCTACCCTCAGCGTATTGCTGCGTCAAAATAGGCTGGGGTTAATACAATAAGAAAAAAATGGTGAGAAATGGCCTTGAACCCACCTGATTTCCTTTCCCCGTGCAGAGTTTCCAGTTTTCACACCTGATGTGATCTCCCATCTGGAACAAGACAAAGAGCCGTGGGTCCCAGATCTCCATGATTCAGAGGAAAGCGAGATCCTGAGCGGGACCTGCCCAAGGGAGGAATCATCCAGCCAATTCGAAACCGGTTCGTGGCTGAAGGAAACAGCTGGGATTCCCGACAGAGACCTTGGGAGTTCTCCGAGTTCAGGATTGTCCTCAGCAGGTATGTATCCTCCGGGCAGATGTCGCTCGTGACTTCCTATGGTAGTTCTTTGGTTGATTAGAGTCTATATTGGCCGATAATGGACAGAATTTTGCGTATCATTATTATTTTCTTTGAAATTCACCGATTTTTTTACAATGGCTGTCAAAAACAATCGACGAATAATGATACTACCGAGAAAGACAAAAACATATGCAACATAGTCAGGCCCCGGGCTCCCTTCCGGACCGCCGGGCCCCGGTAATTTGTACCGGCTTCCCCCCGCCTCCTCGTCGGCCCTGTTCCCACCCATCGTGAGGGATACCTGGCAGTAGCTCCCTCCTTCACCTCCCTTCCCCCTGAGTGTTTGGACGGGATTTAGAGGCAGAATTGATCCCCTTACCTCTGTAGGGCAGAATTTGGGGAAATTCAGTCCCTGATATATGTCCATCTCTCCAGCACTTATTTCATTGACCACGATAGTGATAGTGACCATAAAATGCTCAGGGAGATTAGAGAGGCTATACAAATAAAAACCGCAATAATAATGGGGGATTTCAAGTATCCCCATATTGACTGGGTCCATGTCACCTCAGGACGGGGATGCAGAGATGAAGTTTCTGGACACCATAAATGACTGTTTCTTGGAACAGCTAGTCCTGGAACTCACCAGAGGAGAGGCAATCCTTGATTTAGTCCTCAGTGGAGCCAAGGATCTGGTCCAAGAGGTGAATGTAGCTGGATCGCTTGGTAATAGCGCCCATAATATAATTAAATTTAACATCTCTGTGGAAGGGGGAAAAACACCAAAGAACCCCACCACAGTAACATTTAATTTCAGAAAGGGGACCGACACCCAAACGAGGACATTAGTTAAACAGAAATTAAAAGGAACAATCTCAAAAGTGAAATCCCTGCAAGCTGCATGGAAGCTTTTAAAAAAAAAACCCACACAATAGAGGCTCAAATTAAATATAGATCCCAAATTAAAAAACATAGTAAGAGGCCCAAAATGTGCCACCGTGGCTCAACCCTAAGTAAAAGAAGTGGTTAGCGGTAAAAAGGCATCCTTTAAAAATTGGAAGTTAAATCCTACTGAGGAAAAGAGAAAGGAACAGAAACGGTAGAAAGCCATGTGCAATCAGGCAGGTCAAAAAAGAATTTGAAGAGGAACTTGCCAAAGCCTTAAAAAGTAACCAGAACAAAATTTTTCAGTAGCACGAAGCCTGCTAAACAACCAGTGGGGCCACTGGATGATTGAGATGCTAAAGAAGCACTCAAAGACGATCAGGCCATTGCGGAGAAACTAAATGAATTCTTTGCATCGGTCTTCACGGCTGAGGATGTGAGGGAGATTCCCAAACCTGAGCCGTTCTTTTTAGGTGACAGATCTGAGGAACTGTCCCAGATTGAGGTGTCATTAGAAGAGATTTTGGAACAAACTGACAAATTAACTAGTAATAAGTCACCAGGACCAGGTGGGATTCACCCAAGAGTCCTGAAGGAACTCAAATGTGAAATTGCAGAACTACTAACTGTAGTTTGTAACCTGTCATTTAAATCAGCTGCTGTACCAGACGACTGGAGGACAGCTAATGCGACGTCAATATTTATAAAAGGCTCCAGGCTCAAACTTGGCATTTACAAGTCGGTAAACCTGACTTCAGTACCAGGCAAATTGTTTCAAAGTCTACTAAAGAACAGAATTGTCAGACACATGGATGAACACAATTTGTTGGGGAAGAGTTAACATGGCTTTTGTAAAGGAAAATCACGCCTCACCAATCTACTAGATTTATTTGACAGGGTCAACAAGTATGTGGACAAGGGGGATCCGGTGGACATAGTGTACTTAGATTTTCAGAAAGCCTTTGACAAGGTCCCTCACCAAAGGCTCTTAAGCAAAGTAAGCTGTCACGGGATAAGAGGAAAGAGCCCCTCATGGATCGGCAACTGGTTAAAAGATAGGAAACAAACTGGAGGAATAAATGTTCCGTTTTGAGAATGGAGAGAGGTAAATAGTGGTGCCCCCCAGAGGTCTGTATTGTACTTGCACGGTTCAACAGATTCACAAATGATCTGGAAAAGCGAGTTGCCAAGATTTACAGATGATACAAATTTACTCCAGACAGTTAAGTCCTAAACACACTGGAAAGAGTTAGGCCTTGTCTACACTGGACAGTTTTGTCACCAAAATTACAGTTCTTAATACATAGACTTCTCCCTGAAGCCTGGCCCACTCTCCTCCCATGAAGCCTTTATCTTCTCAGTGTTCTTGTTGCTTCCAGTGTTGGTGGAAGGCCAGGGAATGATGCCACTGTCCCTTATTTTATACCCTCAGTCCATGTGCCTGGAAAATATGAGCCCAGATGTGGCTGGGTGGTCTTTGCTGAGTTAAAGGGTTGAGCAATTCCCCTGGTGTGGTCTTGTGCAGCTGAATCATAGAATCTCAAGGTTGGCAGGGACCCTCAGTAGATCATCTAGTCCAACCCCCTGCTCAAAGTAGGGCCAATCCCCAACTGTTTTTTGCCCCAGATCCCTAAATGGCCCCCCTCAAGGATTGAACTCCCAACCCTGGGTTTAGAAGGCCAATGCTCAAACCACTGAGCTATCGCTCCCATCCCATTGGGCAGGTCCCACTGTATGGTTCTTGGGCAGGCCTCACTGACTTGTAAATCCCTTGATGACAACTTTCCTGTTGGGAGTCGTTTGCCGTTTTTTTTTTAACAAACAAACATACAGCAAAATTTCATAACTTGATACACACTGGCAACGTCCGTCCTTTGACAGAGCAGTGGCTTTCAGCAGATCATGACCTTTTCTGTGATTTCTTACAAGGCATATTTTGTACAAACCAGATCAGAATGACATGCCAGTGGTGACTATGGGGGTTCCCGGGTGCTGATTGGAGGTAAAACGTGTCACATTGCGATATAAAGTTATATGTAGAACAAGATCTCTGGATTAACATTTTTTTTTTAAATCTAAAATTTGGGATCTCTGAAGAAAACTCAGAGCCAGAATGGTTATTGCATCAGACACTCCGAGGCCCTACACTCGCGGGGGAGGGGTTCGAACTAAGATACGCAACTTCAGCTACGCTATTTGCATAGCTGAAGTCGAAGTACCTTAGTTCGACTTACCTGGCTGTCCTCACGGCGGCGAGTCGACCGCCACGGCTCCCCCGTCGACGCCGCTTACTCCTGCTGAGGTGGAGTACGGGCGTCGGTTCGCGGCTCGATTTATCGCGTCCAGACAAGACGCGATAAATCGATCCCCGATACATCGAACACTACCCGCCGATCCAGCGGGTAGTATAGACGTACCCTTAGAAAAGGATTGAAAGAAGGAAAACGTGTTTTACGTGCCTCCCACATCACTCTAAAATATTCTAGACGCTGAGGGATCTGGTCTAGAATTTGATGAACAAACCACAAGTTAAAATGTATTAAACTACGAAGGTACATGACTAGACAGCTCAGATGATTAGCAATGGTATAAAGCAGTGATTCTCAAACCCCTTTCACACAGCAAGCCTCTGAGTGTGACCTCCGCTTATAAATTAAAAGCACTTTTTAATATGGTTAACACCATTATAAATGCTGGAGGCAAAGCGGGGTTTGGGGTGGAGCCTGATAGCTCGCGACCTCCCACATCATAACCTCACGACCCCCGTCGGGGTCCCGACCCCCAGTTTGAGAACCCCTGGCATAAAGGCACTTTGCCCTTAGGTCATCAACTTGTAGGCTTGGCAGAATTTGATTTTTATTAGGGCTGTCAGGCGATTGAAAAAATTAATCGCAATTAATCACGCTGTTAAACAGTAATGGGATACCATCTCTAAATATTTGTGGATGTTGCCTACATTTTCAGATATATTGATTTCAATTGCGACACAGAATACAGAGTCGACAGTGCTCGCTTCATATTTATTCTTGATTACAAATATTTGCACAAAAGAAATGGTATTTTTCAAGTCACCTCATGCAAGGACTGTAGTGCAGTCTCTTTATCGAGAAAGTTGAACTTACTAATGTGGAATTATGTACAAAAAATAACTGCCGTAAAACTTTAGCGCCCGCAAGTCCACTCAGTCCTACTTCAGCCAATCGCTCAGACAAACAAACTTGGTTACATTTTCAGGAGATTATGCTGCCCGCTTCTTGTTCACGTCACCTGAAAGTGAGAACGGACGTTCGCATGACACTGTTGTAGCCGGCGTGGCAAGGTATTTACATGCCAGATGTGCTAAAGATTCACATGTCCCTTCGTGCTTCAACCACCATTCCAGGGGACACGTGTCCATGCTGATGACGGGTTCTGCTCAATAACAATCCAAAGCAGTGCGGACTGATGCATGTTCATTTTCATCATCTGAGTCAGATGCCACCAGCAGAAGGTTGATTTTCTTTTTTAGTGGTTCGGGTTCTGTACTTTCCACATCTGAGTGTTGCTCTTGGAAGACTTCTGAAAGCATGCTCCACACCTCGTCCCTCTCAGATTTCGGACGGCACTTCAGATTCTTAAACCTTGGGTCGAGTGCTGTAGCTATTGTTAGAAATCTCACATTGGGACCTTCTTTGCGTTTTTGTCAACTCTGCTGTGAAAGTGTTCTTAAAATGAACATGTGCTGGGTCATCATCTGAGACTGCTCTGACATGAAATAACCACAGTCTGCCATATAAAAGACATATAGTTCTCCCCCAAGGAGTTCAGTCACAAATGTAATTAACCCGTTATTTTTTAACGAGCATCATCAGCATGGAAGCATGTCCTCTGGAATGGTGGCTGAAGTATGAAGGGGCATACGAATGTTTAGCATATCTGGCACATAAATACTTTGCAACGCCGGCTACAAAAGTGCCACGCGAATGCCTGTTCTCACGTTCAGGTGACATTGTAAATGAGAAGCAGGCAGCATTATCTCCTGCAAATGTAAACAAACTTGTTAGTTTTAGCGATTGGCTGAACAAGAAGTCGGACTGAGTGGACTTGGAGGCTCTAAAGTTTTACGTTGCTTTTGTTTTGGAGCGCAGTGATGTAACGAACAAACAAAAATCTACGTTTGTAAGTTCCACTTTCATGATAAAGAGGTGGCGCCACAGTCCTTGTATGAGGTGAATTGAAAAATACCGTTTCTTTGATCATTTTTACAGTGCAGATATTTATAAAAATAATATAAAGTGAGCACTGTACACGTTGTAGTCTGTGTGGTCATAGAAATCAATATGTTTGAAAATGTAGTAAAAACATCCAAAAATATTTAATAAATTTCAGTTGGTAGTCTAACGTTTAACAGTGTGGTTAATTGCAAGTAATATTTTTGAGTTAATCGTGTGAGTTAACTGCAACTGAAAGCCCTCATTATTATTTTTATTTTTTCATAATTTCAAATTATTTACGTTGTTTTTTTGCTCAATTTTTATGAGTGCCAGGGGACACGGGTGACCTAAACTAGCTCCATCGATATAAAATTACCTGGGCTGCATCTCCGCTCGGATTTTCAGAATTGTACAAAATTAAAGGTTTTAGACTTTTTTTTTTTCAATTTTTTACCGATTTACATTTTCAGTTGCAGGAAATTACGCGAGGAAGTCAGACAACAATTCTGTAATGGCAGGAGATGTTGAGACCCAAAACGTTACAGCTTTATAACCGATAAAACAAACTGTCACCATCACACGTCAAAATTATATAAAGTCAGTGTCCTTAAACAAAACTCTGCGTTCTCCAACAGCATTTTTCTTATTTTTCCTAGCTGAAAGTTTGATTGTTGATGGAAATATTTTTCCTTGGTTTGTGAGTTTGCAGTGAAATGGATATTTATTGATAAAAATCTAATCCTTCCAAGCCCAAATCCACCGACGTATGTGCTTAATTGAAAGCACATTAAAGATTTAGTTGGGGATTGGTCCTGCTTTGAGCAGGGGGCTGGACTAGATACCTCCTGAGGTCCCTTCCAACCCTGATATTCTACATAGAATCAGACTCGTGAGTGGTCTCATTGAAACTCTAGGGATCAGGGATTGCCAGAACATGAGGAACTTCTGGTCTCTTCCACCGCAGCTAATTTGCATCATGATATGGTCTCCCCCTTTTCTGCCAACAGGTGATGTGATGCTGAGTGAGAAGGAGGAGCACCAACCTCAGCAGGAAGATGCTGAGCAAGACGAACCACCCAGGGCATTATTGCAAATATCTGAGGAGGAGGATTCCAGGAGTCATGAGCAGAGAGAAGGTCGTCAGAGTCAGCACAGGCCAGAGAAAAAGCAGGGAAACCAGCCAGGGAAGAAATTGAATAAATCCATTAATAGTTGGGGACCTCACAGATACGTCAAGGAAACCGCAGCCCAGCCGAAAATCCAGGCAGGAGAGAGAAACAACACATGCCCCGAGTGTGGGAAAAATTTCAGTAGGCACTCAGTTCTTCTTAAACATCAGAGCACCCACACAGGGGAAAGACCCTACGAATGCCGCGAGTGTGGGAAAACCTTCACTCAGAGATCGTCCCTTATTAAACATCGGCGAATACACACGGGAGAGAGGCCCTATGGGTGCTGTGAGTGTGGGAAAAGCTTCACTCAGAGATCAACCCTTATTAAACATCGGAGGATACACACGGGAGAGAGACCCTATGCGTGCTGTGAGTGCGGGAAAAGCTTCACTCAGAGATCATCCCTCATTACACATCAGAGGATCCACACGGGGGCACAATCCTACGCGTGTGCTGAATGCGGAGAAAGCTTCACCCGACGCTCAAACCTGATTGTGCATCGGCGAATCCACACCGGAGAGAGACCCTACCAATGCTGCGAGTGTGCAAAAAACTTCACCAATAGCTCCTCGCTTATGAAACATCAGCGGATCCACACGGGAGCCAGACCTTACGAATGCCGCGAGTGTGGGAAAACCTTCACTCGCAGCTCGCACCTCATCGCACATCAGAGAATCCACACAGGAGAGAGACCCTATGAATGCGGCGAGTGTGGGAAAAGCTTCACGGATAGTTCAGACCTTATTAAGCATCAGAGGATCCACACGGGAGAGAGACCCTACGAATGCGCCGAGTGCGGAAAAAGCTTCATGGACAGCTCAGACCTTACTAAGCATCAGCGAATCCACACGGGAGAAAGACCCTATGAATGCAGCGAGTGCGGGAAAACCTTCACTCACAGCTCAGCCCTTCTGACGCATCAGAGAATCCACACCGGCGAGAGACCCCACGAGTGCTGCGAGTGCGGGAAACGCTTCACTCAGAGCTCGGACCTAATTAAACATCAGAGAATCCACACCGGCGAGCGACCCTACAGATGCGGCGAGTGCGGGAAAAGCTTCACTTGGCGCTCGAGCCTAATCACGCATCAGAGATTCCACACAGACGAGAGACCCTATGGCTGCCGTGAGTGCGGGAAAAGATTCTTTGTCAGCTCAGCGCTCCGGGAACATCAGAGAATCCACATTGGAGCCAGACCGTATCAGTGCGGTGAGTGCGGGAAAAACTTCACTCGCAGCTCGAACCTCATTAGACATCAGAGGCTCCACCCGGCCTAGAGACACTCTCGATGCTCTGAGTGTGGGAAAAGCTTCTAGCAGAACTCAGCGCTTACTTCTCACCGGACAATTCACAAGGGAAACAAACGCCATAAAACCCTTATTTAAGGCTGACCGTTTTTAGGGTTTTTTTTCCTAATTCCCTCTTAAAGACTTTTTGAACTACCGTATATACTCGTTCAGAAGCCGAATCTTTTTGGGAAAAAAGTGACGCATCAAAGAGCGGGGGTCGGCTTATCGATGGGTCTACACACCAAAATTTGAGGATTTTAAACTCTATGGAATCATTGAATTGAATATCGAATACATAGTCGTTTTGTTTACCTGGAGCGTCTGCAGGCATGGAGCCCCTCGGCTCCCTGTGGCCACGGACTTCCCGCAGCTCCCATTGGCTGGGAACGGTGAACCGCGGCCACAGGGAGCTGAGGGACTCCCTGCCTGCAGACGCTGCAAGTAAACAAAACGTCCCGACCCGCCAGCGGCTTACCCTGACGGCCAGGAGCCAAAGTTTTAAAACCCCTGGAATATAGGGTCGGCTTATGAAAGGGTCAGACAGTTTTTGCTGTTTTTACCCAACCATCTTGGGGGGTCGGCTTATAAACAAACAGGCTAATGAATGAGTATATACGGTATTTGCATCACGTGGTCTCTCGGGTCCCCTGGGCGAGTTGCCTGATTTTCTCTTTTGTAGCTGAGGTTCTTTGGAGTGAATCCGGCGTCACTTTCTGTCACCTCCTTCCTTCTGAGTCTTGGGAGCACGTCTCTCTCCTACCAGGAACGTCCATGAGCGCCAGCGGACACGGGTGACCGAAACTAGCTCCGTCGATATAAAATTACCCGGGCCGCGTCTCCGCTCGGATTTTCCATGGCTGGCTTGATGTAAAACAACAACTGTTCTTGCAGTAGAGACGTATCTCGTGTATGAAGAGTCGCCGGGGGTGTCTAACAGGTTTACTCAGCCCTTCGCCGGTGGGTCGCATTTCTACTGTGGCTCCCACTGCAACGTGATGGGTAGATCACCAAGTTCCCCTTTGGGCATCGATTCCCTCATCCCCGTTTGTTCTCGCGTTGCCGTGGGGTGTGCTGAACGTCAGTGATTTTTTGTACCATTCTCGCACTTAAAATATATTGGAATTATAGCAAGTTCGGTGACGCCCAAAGACAGTCGGGCGCGTCGGAGGGATTCCCTCCTTTCCCATCATCCCAGCAGTGTTTCCTTCTGTCTCTGCTGGGTAGAGTTTATCTTCTTCACAATCGATCCCTTCACCTCCTGTAGACACCGTGTTCTGAGCTCTCCCTGCTTGGGAACCATGGGTCGATTTATTTGATCCTAAATCAGACTAGTTAGGTTTGGAGGTGAAAGAGTCGCAGACCTGGAAGGAGAATGTCCAGTGGATCATTCTTAGTTTAAACTCCACTTTTTGTCTATTGGCAAAGTCACTTCCTGTCTTTTTCCTTCTGAATTGGGATTGTTTTTGGATCGGAAAACTAGCTGTTTTTTCGCATTACGCTGATGTTAAAACTTTCCTAAGTAACGTGACTCAGTATTTGTGAGACAACGTGGAGTGAAGCAGGTTTCAAAGGATGAGAGGCGAAGCGGATGGGAAAATCTGTTGTCCTGATTCTGAGTCATCAGGTGTATCCTGCTCTGGAATTTAACTTTCTGTGACATCAAAATTGTCTTACAGTTCTGTGAGAGGTGGGTTTCTCTCTCTCTCTCTCTCTCCGGGAGGTGTTTGGTTACATAAATGGATATTGGTTTTGTTTGATTGAATGTGACCGATTTACCGGGGACTTTGAGCAAAATGACCACTTGGTAAAATAGTCTCCATTTATTTTTAATTATTAATTATTATTATTATTGCATTGGCTATTATCCTACCCTGCCATGATGATGTGAAGAAAGTTCAAGTGCAGGTCAATCAACCTGAGGGAATACTCCAAGCAATTGGCTCTGCTAACAGAGAGAAAGAGTTGGTGGTTATAAATCTCCACTCTGAAACTCTGATCAACAGCACATCCTTAGATGCTATAAACTGTTCATTGAGATCTGTTTAGACCAGTGGTCCCCAACCTTTTCCGTGGGGCGGGCGCCGGACGACAAGCCGCCGAGGACCGTGGCCGCTGGACAAGCAGCTGCCGAAATGCCGCCGTGAAGCAGCAATGTCAAGAGGCGTTGCCACCGAAATCCCACCAAAATTCGGTGGGATTTCGGTGGTAGCGCTTCCTGACGTTCCCACGTCTAGGCGGCATTTCAGCGGCTGCTTGTCCGGTGGCCAGTAGGCGGGCGCACATGGTCCGCGTTGGGGACCCCTAGTTTAGACAGTTAAGCCTCGTCTGTGTTGAGGGGGTGAAAGAGAAGGAATTACCACACAAGAGTTCAGTCGAAGGAGGAAGCTTTGATTGGATGGGAGGTTGCAGTTTAAACACGAACAATCCTTAGGTTTCAGTATTGAAATAGCGACCGAGCTCAGCGTGGATTGCCCGGCCGGGGTGAAGTTCTCTGAGGTTTACAACTAAATGGACAAACAGCCTCCTGGGCTTCCCGTTTTAGGATTTATAAATTGGCTAAATTGTATTGGCTAAATTGACAACACGATTGCCATGCACTAGCATTGTTAACGCACTGGGTTTGACCTTAACGTAAGCGTGTTCGCCCAGCGGTTAGTTTAGTCATGAATACGGTCATTTCGTCTTAGTGATGCGTGTTCCTGATTTTGTTTTTTTTTTTTCATTTTAATAAAATGTATAAAAGGGGAAATCTGGAGCCGTTTCTTTCAATAAGCAACGTGGGCCGGAACGGCCGAAAATCAGGGTGGAGATCAGCGAGTCCACCTTGAATTTCCATCTCAATTAACCCTTTGGTTCTCACAGGGGAGCAGCCAAAGGGAGCATCCATCTCCGCTCCAGCTGTAACTGGAGGAGCTCTGGGCATCACAAGGGAAAATGAGCTCCCCCTCCCAGGTTTTTGGGACTTGGGTGGGGTAGTGTGGATGAGTGAGGAGGGGTCAGTGAGGTGGGGAGCGTCTGTCAGTCGTGGCAGGTGACGGTGGCTTCTCTGCAGTCTCCGTCATGGCTAGGCCCGGCCTGTGGCCCTGGCTGGTTGACTGTGCCTGGTCAGGCCCAGCTGATGTTGAGGATCTTATCTGAAGGGTTGTTAATGGAGGCGAAGAGCTTGTACGGTTCAGTGAATATGGTGCTGGTAAAGTAAATGAGTGTGTGTTAATAGAGCATATCGGGGCATTTCTGAAAAAAGGCAGAGTTAAGGTTATGTGGACAACCTTAACTGTGCATTTGCTGGATTTCACAAGTTTGGGTTTTGCTGACGTCGAGGTTCTGAAAGGAACAACATCTCACCAGGCAAACTCAGCTAGGCATTGACCAAGTTTTTTGACCTTTAATTAGTAGAAGCAGGGGAGGTCCTGTGTGCCAACTGGATATTAACCAGCTATTAAGGCCTACTGCAAGGCTAGATAGTTGGGAAGGAAACAGTGCAAATGCCCATCAGCAGAGGCTTCCTTAAAACAAACAAATACATCTGTGACGGGTTGGACCCCCCTTCTGGGATTTCACTGAGCCTCTCTTGCTGCACCGGCCTGGGTTCCCACTCTCTGTTTTGCTGAAGTGAGCACGCTGGCCTCTGGCAGCATTCACACGCAGGTAGGGCCGCACCCAGCTGCAAACACAGACTGAAGTCAGCTCGGCGTGAGAGGACTTCCCCAGTACTCCCCTTTTTGGGAGGTACACCCAAAATAATGCTGTCTTGCGCTGCATAGACAAATCTGCACAGCGCAAGCTCATAAAAATCCGCCCTCTTCCTCAGTGTGAAGAGAGACGTGCACGAAGTCTTCCCCCCCTCCCCAGTTTAGAAATTACATAAACTGGGTTTAATAATAAAATAAATGCATTAACTACAAAAGGTAGATTTCAAAGGATAGCAAAGAGAACAAAGCAGATTACCTTAGTCAATAAACAAAAGCCGGACACTGAGCGTAACGGCATGGAGAGGACACTCATAAAGTTTGCGGACGATACCAAGCTGGGAGGGGTTGCAAGTGCTTTGGAGGAGAGGATTAAAATTCAAAATGATCTGGACAAACTGGCGAAATGGTCTGAAGTCAATAGGATGAAGTTTAACAAAGACAAATGCAAAGTGCTCCACTTAGGAAGTTGCACACATACAGAATGGGAAATGAGTGCCTAGGAAGGAGTACGGCAGAAAGGGATCTGGGGGTCACAGTGGATCACAAGCAAAATAGGAGTCAACAGTGTGACGCTGTTGCAAAAGAAGTGAACGTCCTCCTGGGCTGTATTAGCAGGAGTGTTGTAAGCAAGACACGAGAAGTAATCTTGATTAGGCCTCAACTGGAGCCGTGTGTCCGGTTCCGGGCCCCACATTTCAGGAAGGATGTGGACAAATTGGAGAGAGTTCAGAGACGAGCAACAAAAATGATGAAAGGTCTAGAAAACATGAGCTATGAGGGAAGATTGAAAACACTGGATTTGAAGAGACGACTGAGAGGGGACATGATCACAGTTTTCAAGTGCATAAAAGGTTGTTACAAGGAGGAGGGAGAAAAATTGTTCTTAACCTCTGAGGACAGGACAAGAAGCAATGGGCTTAAATTGCAGCAAGGGAGTGGGACGTTACAGCCGATATGATTTTATAAAAATTTGCTAATGAGTGAATTTAATGTAACGGGAATATGCTTCATGCAAAAGGTCTCGTGTAAGGTATCATTACAAAGCTTATAATCTGAGTGTGGTCATCCTATTTGTATAAATGTACCAGTCTTGTAGCTGAAACTAGGAATATGAAATATAACGCTGGGGGTCTGTTGTAATTATGCAAAGTAGGGGCCATTAATGGTGGTTTGGAATCGTGATGGCTCCCATTAACCGGGGAGATTGACGGGATGGCTGCGTTTGCGGGCAGGAGGAATGAAGGCTTGGAGGCGGGGTCTAACAGTGACATGTGATCATGTCGCCTGAACTGGAATCCATCTTTAACCTGGTGCTTTTCCAGTGAGGGGGGGGTGGGAACCCAAAGGGACAAAGGATTCCCCCCTTGTGCAAGAGATAGATAAAGGGGGGGGACAGAACAGAGAGGAGCCATCACGGGGAATCCCCCAGCTCCCACCTGAGCTGGAACAAGGGCCGTACCAGGGGAAAGAATTGATTGTGCCCAGGCCTGGAAGGTCTCCAGTCTGAGGAAAAACTTACGGAAGCAGCTCTGAGGGTGGGATTATCTGTGTTCAGTTTGATTAGACAGAGATTTGCGCATTTTATTTTATTTTGCTTGGTGACTTACTTTGTTCTGTTACTACTTGGAACCACTTCAATCCTATTTTCTATATTTAATAAAATCACATTTTCCTTATTAATTAACCCAGAGTGTGTCTGAATACCTGGGGGAGCAAACAGCCATGCGTCTCTCTGTCAGTGTTAGAGAGAGCGAACAATTGAGGAGTTTACCCTGCATAAGCTTTATACAGAGTAAAATGGATTGATTTGGGTTTAGACCCCACTGGGAGTTGGGCATAGAGACAAGCACACTCCTGTGAGCTGCTTTCAGGTAAACCTGCAGCTTTGGGGCAGGTAATTCAGCCCCTGGGTCCGTGCTGGAGCAGACGGGCATGTCTGGCTCAGCAAGGCAGGGTGCTGGCGTCCCGAGCTGGCAGGGAAAGCAGGGGGCAGAGGTAGTCTTGGCACATCGGGTGGCAGCTCCCAGGAGGGTTCCTGTGATCCAACCCATCCCAGGGAGGTTTAGGTTGGACATTAGGAAAAACTTCCTACCTGTCAGGGTGGTTAAGCACTGGAATAAATTGCCATGGGAGGTTGTGGAAGCTCCATCATTGGAGATGTTTAAGAGCAGGTATGGTCTAGATAATACTTCATCCTGCCTTGAGTGCGGGCGGCTGGACTAGAGACCTCTCGAGGTCCCTTCCAGTTCTATGAGGTTATGATAACACACTAGACAGGTAGGATGCAAATTAGCAAAATCTCACCCTGAGTGATAAACAGGCTGGCACATTCTTAAGGCACAAGCTGCCTTGGCTGTCCCAGCTTTTCATACACGGGCTGAAAATCCTTCCGGCTTGGGACCGTCCCTTCCCAAAGGTCGGTCTTTGTTCCTCCGGCGTTTCCAGGTGTCTTGTTGTAGGGAGAGTGAGGCCCCCTCATGTTGTCATTGTCCCTCGTTGCTGGAAAGCTTTTTTTTGCGGTGACCTGTGTCAAACAGTTCCTGTTGTGTAGAACTAGCTCTGAGAGGTTTCTATTACACACAGGTCCCGGGGTGATCCTTAAGCTTGACGTGAAGGTGGCAGTTTTGCAACAGAAGAGCTTCAAAAACAGACTCCAACGAGAAACTACTGAACTTGAATTAATATGCAAACTAGATACCATTAACTTAGGTTGGAACAGAGACTGGGAGTAGCTCGGTCATTACACTAATTGAACCTATTTCCCCATATTAAAGTATCCTCACACCTTCGTGTCAACTGTCTGAAACGGGCCATCTTGATTATCACTTTTTCTCCCCTGCTGATAATAGCTTCTCTTAATTAATTGGCCTCTTCCAGTTGGTCTGGGTGCTTCCACCTTTTCATGGTTCTCTGTATGTATAAATATCTCCTGTCTGTGTGTTCCATTCTGGGCATCCAATGACGCAGGCTGTCACCCACGAAAGCTCATGCTGAAATAAATTTGTTAGTCTCTAAGGTGCCACAAGTCCTCCTGTTCTTTTTCCTTAAGCTTGTGTGCATTTCTTCAGTCAGCCACTAACATTGTCTGGCCTCATCCAACCTAGCACCTATGAAATACAGAGACACGGTCCAGCTTCAGATACAAAAACGATACATGCAAATTGGATAAACACGTTCAGCAAATCGGAACCGTTCCAATGAGACCTCCCATGAGCCATCTTGCGTGAAGTTCATCTTGGTTACATAAGCATATTTCCAGGAAGACTATGGCATGGAACGTCAGAACATCCCTCCTACCTTGTGTGTTATGTGTGGCAAGAGAAAGTGGCCACCGGCTTCTGAGACGTACACAATTATCACCCACCTACACAACCGTAGATTCATTTGCAGATGGATTAATAGCATCATGAAAATTGCCCTCTGTTATTTCTAAACACACATCCTGTAGCTGGTGGGATTTCTCCTGACCCTCCATCATTGGTAACATTTACCATGTTCTACCAGGATTGCAAATCTCTCTAAGGCTGGGTGGAATTTTTTCCCACATAATGCTCCTAATTTCCAATGGGGGTATCCAGATCATACCGTCTCAAATTCTGGTCTTTACCACATCAATAATCTGCAGCTGCATTTGCCAGACCCACGGAAAATTACTCTGTAGGGCAGGCAGAGGTGTTCGTTTTGGGGGATTGTTCCCTTTCCTCTAAAACAGCGGTCCCCAACCTTGTCGTCTGGCGGGTGCCAGACGAAGGACCGTGGCGGCGGTCGAGCATCCGCCAAAATGCCGCCGCATTTCAGCAGCGACGCCTGTTGATGACCTCGCTTGTCGGTGGCAAGCGGCATCATCGAGAGGCAGCAACGCCGAAACGCCGCCGAATTTTGGCGGCATTTTGGCGGATGCTCGGCCGCCGGCCAGGATGCGGGTGCATTTAGATGCCCCCACGGGCGCCATGGCACCCACGGGCACCGCATTGGAGAATCCTTGAGATATTTCTCTCCTGCATTCATGTTATTCGCAACCACCTCCACATTTATACCCCCAATTTAGTCGCTCCCAAATGCTCCCTTTTTCTTCAGTCCTTGAGCAGTCTGGGGCCACCATGAAAATTAATCCAATTTTTCCAGCCCTCATATAATGGCTGGACACCTTTTCCACAGCGGGTTTCTATTGCCAAGATGTTTGCTAAGGCGAGCTCAACAATGACCTTTTTCAGGGTGTGGGCTGGATTCAGCTCCAAATGCTTCTTCACAATGGTTTGAACCACATGTGCCCTAAGCAAATGAATTGCAGGTGGTTTCAAAATCCACACGTCTGCAGCTTCTACTCCATGGGGTCCCTGGAGGAGCCATTTCCCCATCCTATTAGGCTGCATAGACTCATAGACTATCAGGGTTGGAAGGGACCTCAGGAGGTCATCTAGTCCAACCCCCTGCTCAAAGCAGGACCAATTCCCAACTAAATCATCCCAGCCAGGGCTTTGTCAAGCCTGACCTTAAAGACCTCTAAGGAAGGAGATTCCACCACCTCCCTAGGTAACCCATTCCAGTGCTTCACCACTCTCTGAATGAAAAAGTTTTTCCTAATGTCCAACCTAAACCGCCCTCTCTGCAACTTGAGACCATTACTCCTTGTTCTGTCATCTGCTACCACTGAGAACAGTCTAGATCCATCCTCTTTGGAATCCCCTTTCAGGTAGTTGAAAGCAGCTATCAAATCCCCCCTCACTCTTCTCTTCTGCCGGCTAAACAACCCCAGTTCCCTCAGCCTCTCCTCATAGGTCATGTGCTCCAGCCCCCTAATGTTGTTCTGACCTTTCCATTATAGTACAATGTGGCTCCGTGCATGCCCCCGGGTTGATCACCTGTATAACCCACACAGGAAGGCCAAAAGCTCTGCCCCGTGAAATCACTGAAGGTGAACGTTTCAGTCCGTGCAAACACGAAGATGAGTGGACTCACCCCTGCGGCGCCTCCTGCTGGTGACTCCTGGGAATTAGCTCGTTCCGGCTCCGGAGCGCCCTCTGCAGGCCGGTGATCCGCCCGTCCTCTGGCCCCCGTGTCCCTCCCTGGACCCGGTGCCCTGTTACCTGGGGTGCTGCCCCCTGGCAGTAACCCCCTTTCTCTCAGGGTCTCCCCTCCCCGGGGAACCCTCACTCTCTATCCCCACCCTGCCTGAGTATATAGCTACTGTCCAGTCTCCATCTAGCGCCCACACCGTGGGGCAGGCTGCAGTATCAGCCACTCATCACTGGCAAGGAGGGTTTGGACCTGGTGCCTTGGCCGACCCCTGGGCTGCCCCCTGCAACCCCCAGTGCCCGTTAGCCCAATGCTAGGCCGCAGCCTGGGGCTTTCCAGGCTGGAGCTCCCCAGCTCCTCTGCCTTTCCCCAGCCCTGCTCCACTCAGGTACCCTGTGTCCAGCTCCCTGCAGCCAGGCCCTTCTCCCGCTACAGCCAGAGGGAGACTCATGTCTGCCCCTGGCTTCTCTGCCTTTATAGGGCCAGCTGAGTCTGTCTGGGGCGTGTCCCCAGCTGCAGCCACTTCCCCCAATCCGCCCAGCCTAAAAGCTGCTTTCTCCAGCCACAGCCCCCCCTCCCAGGGCTGTTTTTTAACCCCTCAGGGCAGGAGGCCACCCCGCTACACCCCTACCAAGTGTGGCGTGAGAACCGTTAAACGTCTGCTCTTGAAATCTGGGTTGGGGGTGGAAGGCGACGGATTAACCACACGCGCACGCAAGTTCGATCGAAGGAGGAAGCTTTCATTGGCTGCGAGGGTGTCGTTGAAACACGAACCGCCATGTGGTTTCCGTACTGAACTATTTAACGAGCTCAGCGGGGATTGCCCGGCCTGGGCGAAGTCCTCTGATAGGTTTACAGCTGAATGGCCAGCTGGCGTCCCGTTTTAGCATTTCTAAGGGTTGCTGATCGCTTGTATGAATCTAATAATCTGACTAAATTGATAACACGATTCCAGGGCAATAGTATTGATAATGCATTGATTGACTGATTTTTGACCCTGTGTTCACCACAGTAAGTCAAGTGATCTATGCAGTAATTTAGTCTTCGTCATGTGTGTCTTTGATTTTTTGGAATTTTTTTTTTCCAATTTAATAAAATGTCTACAGGGACTCTGGTGTCGTTTTTTTCCCAATAAGCAACATGGGCCAGAACTGCAGAAAATCAGGGTGGAGCTCAGCGAGTCGACCTTGAAGCAATATCTAAATTAACCCTTTGGTTCTCACAGGGGAGCTCTGGGCATCGCAAGGGACAATGGGCTCCCCCTCCCAGGTTTTGGGGAATTGGGTGGGGTAGAGTGGATGACTGAGATGGGATCGCTGAGGTGGGGAGTGTCTCTGAGTAGTGGCAGGTGACGATTTCTTGCTCTGCTGTCTCCGTCACGGCTAGGGCCAGCCCGTGCCCCACCCTGGCTGCCTATCCCTGGTCAGGCCCAGCTGATGGGGCTTATTTGAAGGGTTGTTAATGGGGGTGAAGAGCCTGTACGGTTCAGCGAATGTGAATGCCTGGGTGTTAACGGGGCATTGCTGAAAAAGGGCAGAGTTAAGGTTGGGTGGGCAACCTTAATGGTGCATGACCTGGTTTACAAAAGTTTTGAATTTTGCCAACATCAAGGTTCCCTTTCTGGCCTTTGTCTCTTTCCCGGGCCAGGAGGCCACCTGATCTCTTTGTTCACCTTTAGCCATCCCCTTGCAGGGGGGAAGGGCCCCGACCCTTTGTTGCCAGGAGACAGAGTGTCGGCCATTTATGCAGGCTGGAGACTTAAGAAAAGAATAGGGGAAACTGAGGCACCCACACGGTATTCAGAGGAAACATTAAGAACAGTCCCACTTCGTCACAGATGGCCATTGGGAAAGTGAGAGGATCCACCCTAACGCTAACCCTGGAGGAGTTTGTTACAAGAGTGGGCGGGTGAGATTCTGTGACCCGCATTGTGCAGGAGGAGACGATCCTAATGGTCCCTTCTGACCTTAAAGTCTGCGAGGTGGTTCCCGTTAATGGGCGATCAGCACGTCCGGCTACGCCGGTGTGGTACCTGACAGGTGCTCAGAATGTATTTATTTCAGTAACGCGCAGCTAGCAAAATTTCCCGACTTCCCACACAATCCAACAGGCTGTTAATGTTCCACAGATCCCGACTTTTAAAACGATACCTCGCACGGCCCACTGCGGTGCAAAACAGGGCATAATTATATGACAGCAGGGAGGGGTTCCAGGGTGCCGCTCTGTGACCGTGTGATTTCGCTTGTGAGTTTTACACAGAAAAACCATTTCCTTGGCACGGATCCGTGAGCAGTAAATCCTGTTGCGAGGGAGCAGGGCGTGGGGAGGATTGACCTGGTAATATTGTGGGGGAGTTTTACTGGGACTGTATGCGTGGCTGCTGGATGGCGGTGGGATATCAGGAGGTGACTTCACTTGAGCGATGTAACCTGAGGCCAGGAGGGGTTTGCGGCCAGGTGACACCTTCTGCCCGGGAAACTGGACGACGACTGGAGGAGCCGGGGGGGGGGGGGTGCGGCTGCGTGACACAGCTGGAGGGGGCGTCAGTTTGGCTGGGGAAAACAGAGGGAGGCCCAGACGGGGGTGTGGGCTCCCTACCCCCGAAGATGGACCTGACTGAGACGTCCTGTTTCCTGCACCTACCTACAAGCACAGGCGCCGACTTCTGCTCCCGCCGGTGGGAGCTCAACCCCCTGCTGCCCCGCCCCGACTCCACCCCTTCCATTAGGCCCCGCCCCATTCCAGCCCCTTCCCCAACTTCCCCATCCCAGTGCAAAGGGGTGAGGAGCAGAGAGGAGACAACCAGGAACTACTGAGGGTGGAAGGGAGTTAGGAGCCGGGGGGCCAATGGGAATTATTGGCGATCCATAGGGACTGAGCTGGGACTGGGTAGTGCACTCTCTACATTCCTCTGCTGGGAGCAAATAGTTGTGAAATTCCCTCGAAAAGTGTGAGTCTCATCCCGCTCTAATGCCCAGTCTACATACAGGATAACAACCTACTACTACTGCTGCTTCTCCATTAGTTGAGCAGACAGAAGTCTGTGTGGCGGATCTAAAGGCCCCGCTTTGCTGATCACACACATCCATTTGACTTTTGAAAACCAGGAAATGCATAGTTAAGGTTGCCCACCCAACCTTAACTCTGCCTTTTTTCAGCAATGCCCTGTTAACACCCAGGCATTCACTTTGTCAGCACATTCGCTGAACCGTACAGGCTCTTCATCCCCATTAACAATCCTTCAAATAAGACCCTCAAGGCCTGACCAGGGATAGGCAGCCAGCGTGGGGCACAGGCTGGCCCTAGCCGTGACGGAGACTGCAGAGCAAGCCACCATCACCTGCCACTATTCAGAGACACTCCCCACCCCACTGACCCCATCTTACTCATCCACTCTACCCCACCCAATTCCCCAAAACCTGGGAGCGGGAGCCCGTTGTCCCTTGTGATGCTCAGAGCTCCTCCAGTTACAGCTGGAGCAAAGATGGATGCTCCCTTTGGTTCGCTGTGAGAACCAAAGGGTTAATTTACATGACTCGCTGATCTCCACTCTGATTTTCGGCCGTTCTGGCCCACGTTGCTTATCGAAAGAAACGGCTCCAGATTCCCCCTTGATACATTTTATTCAAACTGAAAAAAAAAACTTCAAGAACACACATTGCTAAGTCTAAACTGCTCTATCCATGACTCCATTAACCGTTGGGTGCACACACGGACGTTAAAGTCAAAAGTCCGTAAATCAATGCGTCCACAATGCTATTGCATTGCAATCACGTTATCAGTTTAGCCAACTGATGAAATGAATGCAACGGATCACCAACCCTCATAAATCCTAAAACAGGAACTCCACGGAGCTGTCCATTAATACGTAAACCTCACTCCCAGAATTTCAGCCGGGCCGTGCGATCCACACTGAGCTGTTAAACAGTTCAGCGCCAAAACCAAATGATTGTTCGCGTTTGAACCACAACCTTAAAGCTTCCTCCTTCGATTGAACTTGTGTGTGGTTAATCCTTGTCCTAAAACTTTGCAGCATGAAGCACCGTTGCCTATATTACTAACGATATAGACAGTCGTTTTAGTTAAAGCATTCTTGTTTGTGCCAATCATTTGTGAAACAAACTAGCTGCGTCCCCATTAATTTATTCCTAACAAGAACCAGTTAAGTTACCAGTGCTTTGGGTTCGAAAACCCGTGAGTTAACAGACTTGGCGAGCCACCCAGGAGTGGTGGAGAGAAGGGGATGATCGGTACGAATGGTTGGTTGGTTGGTTGGTTTCCTGTGCAACAGGGAAGAACTGCAGGGTAGGGTAGCGACCTGTAATTTCTCTGCGACACAGTCAGCAAGTCGATTTATGAATACATTCCATTACTGGAACTCAGGGCTCAGGCTGGGAGTCTGGTTAAGTTAAAAACAGATATAAAAACTCCCTAAAAATAAAAGTTAAAAATAATATTTTAAAACCGCGTATTGATTTTGTACAAGAGACTGGTAATGTTTTTTTAAAAACCCTTTTCCGGCCCTGGAACATCGCTGCAGCTCTGTAAGCAGATGATCACAATAATAATAAATTTAAAAATGAATGAATTAAAGGCAAAAATTAAAAAGCAATTTCAAAATAAAATTAAAAAAATCTCTCTCTCCAGCCGGAAGTCAAATCCAAGTATCCTCCGCATCAGCAGTGTAACTCGGGCCACGCAAGTCGCGGCAAGGGAAAAACAGGTATGTAATAGTCAGCGAAAACGTCACAGGCTGAGGCGAAAAGCGTCTAAATTAAAACAGCAAAGGGGGAAACAAAGTTACAGCCTTACTAAAAAAATATCCCCAAATAAAACCGAGGCAGATCACGGGGAACGTAAAAGACGAAGCTGGGTTCTCAAGCCACGTTAAAAAAGCAAAAGTGGCTGCAGTTCGAAAAAGCCGTAGTCTGAAAAAGGATGGAAGAAGAAAAGAAAAACAGTTAAAGGTTAAACCCTAACCATGCTAGGGCAGCAGAAAAAAAATCAGTTGGCCCGATCAGAGCAGGGGTCCCCAATGCGGTGCCCATGGGTGCCCGCTGGGGCATCTAGGTGGCCCCGCGTCCTGGCCGCCGACAAGCAGCCTCATGCAGAGGTGTTGCCGAAATGCCACCGATTGTTGGCGGATGCTCGTCCTGCCGCCACGGTCCTCCGTGGCTCGTCGTCTGGCGGGCGGGTTGGAGACCACTGATCTAGCGCGTCTCTATGAGGTGTGGAGCCTCTGATGCCTGATAAGGTTGGAGCTCCGAGTGAAGGTTTTCCCGCACTCGCCGCATTCATAAGGTCTGGCCCCCACGTGGATTCGCTGATGCTTCAGGAGCGCCGAGTTGTCAATGAATTTTTTCCCACACTCGCAGCACCCGTAGGGTCTCTCCCCCGTGTGGATTTTCTGATGCACAATGAGGTTGGAGCGCCAAGCGAAGCTTTTCCCGCACTCGGCGCACGCGTAGGGTCTCTCTCCCGTATGGATCCGCTGGTGTTTAACAAGGCACGAGCGCTGCGTGAAGCTTTTCCCGCACTCGCAGCACGCATGAGGCCTCTCTCCCGTGTGGATTCTCTGATGCTTAATGAGGTCTGAGCTGTCAGTGAAGCTTTTCCCGCACTCGCCGCATTCATAGGGCTTTTCTCCGGTGTGGATTCGCTGATGCTTAATAAGGTCTGAGCTGTCTGTGAAGCTTTTCTGACACTCGCCGCATTCATAGGGCCTCTCCCCCGTGTGGATCCTCTGATGTTTAATGAGGAGAGAGCTGTCAGTGAAGCTTTTCCCGCACTCGCTGCATTCGTAGGGTCTCTCCCCTGTGTGGGTTCGCTGATGTGTGATGAGGTTTGAGCTGCGAGTGAAGGTTTTCCCGCACTCGCTGCATCCGTAAGGCCTGTCCCCTGTGTGGATCCGCTGATGCTTCTTAAGCGATGAGCTGTCAATGAAGCTTTTCCCGCACTCGCAGCACCCATAGGGTCGCTCCCCGGTGTGGATTCTCTGATGCACGATCAGGTTCGAGCGCCGAGAGAAGCTTTCTCCGCACTCGGCGCACGCGTAGGATCGCGCCCCCGTGTGGATTATCTGATGTCGAACAAGGCCTGAGCTCTGAGTGAAGGTTTTCCCGCACTCACAGCATTCATGGGGTCTCTCGCCGGTGTGGATTCTCCGATGTTTGATGAGGGATGCTCGCTGAGTGAAGCTTTTCCCGCACTCGCTGCATTCATAGGGTCTCTCTCCCGTGTGGATTCGCTGATGCGTAATGAGGTCCGAGCTCTGGGTGAAGCATTTCCCGCACTCACTGCACTCATGGGGTCTCTCTCCCGCGTGGAATTTCTGATGTTTAATAAGGGCTGAACGGTCAATGAAGTTTTTGCCACACTCACAGCACGCATAGGGTCTCTCTCCAGTGTGTATCCTCCGATGCTTAATGAGGGATGACCTGTGAGTGAAGCTTTTCTGACATTCGCGGCATTCATAGGGTCTTTCCCCTGTGTGGATCCTCTGATGTTTAAGAAGAACTGAGCGGCTACTGAAATTTTTCCCACACTCGGAGCATGTGTTGTTTCTCGCGCCTGCCTGGATTTTCGGCTGGGCTGAGGTTTCTTTGACGTATTTGTGAGGTCCCCAACTATTAATGGATTTATTCAATTTCTCCCTTGGCTGATTTCCCTGCTTTCTCTCTGGCCTGTGCTGACTCTCACGTCCTTCTCTCTGCTCACGACTCCTGGAATCGTCCTCCTCAGATATTTGCAATAATGTCCTGGGTGGTTCGTCTTGCTCAGCATCTTCCTGCTGAGGTTGGTGGTCCTCCTTCTCACTCGGCATCCCATCACCTGTTGGCAGAAAAGGGGGAGACCATATCATGATGCAAATTAGCTGCAGTGGAAGAGGCCAGAAGCTGCTCATGTTCTGGCAATCCCTGATCCCTAGAGTTTCAATGAGACCACTCACATAGAATCAGACTCGTAGAATATCAGGGTTGGAAGAGACCTCAGGAGGTATCTAGCCCAACCCCCTGCTCAAAGCAGGACCAATCCCTAACTGAATCTTTAATGTGCTTTCAATTAAGCACATACTTCAGTGGATTTGGGCTTGGACGGATTAGATTTTTATCAATAAATATCAATTTCACTGCAACCTCACAAACCAAGCAAAAATATTGCCGTCAACAATCAAAATTTCAAATAGGCAACTTAAGTAAAATACTGCTTGAGAACGCAGAGTTGGCTTTAAGGATACAGACTTTGTATATTTTGACATGCAAGGTTGAGAGTTCGTTTTCCCAGCGAAAAGACTTTAAACGGTTTGAATCTCAACATCTACTGCCATTAAATAATGATTGTCTGACTTCCTGGCGTAATTTCCTTCAACTGAAAACTAACATTGATAAACACTGGGGGGAAAAAGGCTAAAACTTTTATTTTGCACAATTATGAAAATTTAAAACAATAACAATTGAAAAAAAAGCTTAAAAATTAGTTGACATTATAACGTCCCCCTTCCTGCCCCAAAAAGGGGATGGGGGGGGGCGCTTCCACCGTGACATTCACCAACTCAGAGATCCCCAGACCTAACAGTTTACCTGCCAAGTCTGCATAACCATCTACGCAGCGTGTTTTTAACTTCAAAATGGCGAGCAAATGCTGCGCGGATTAGAAGCGGAGGAATAACAGTGGTGGCTTTGAGCCAGCGATTGTGCAGACAGGAGCTGTGCAAGCTTTCTCCGACAGAGCTACCAACGAATACTAGTTCCGTCCTACAAAACTCCTGCGGTTTCAATGGTCTTCTCTTGACCCAGTTGTGTAGGAGCAGGATTTTATAGTCGTACCAGAATTAATGTATGATTTAAAAGCGGCAAAGAGTCCTGTGGCACCTTATAGACTAACAGACGTATTGGAGCATGAGCTTTCGGGGGTGAATCCCCGCTTCGTCGGATGCATCCAAAGCTCATGCTCCAACACGTCTGTTAGTCTATAAGGTGCTACAGGATTCTTTGCTGCTTTTACAGATCCAGACTAACACGGCGACCCCTCTGATGTATGATTTAATTTTTTTGTTAGGGTTTTTTTTCGATTAGCAAAAAGGAATGTTTTTTGGGGATATTGGTAGAAACGCATTTGATCGATTGCTAGTGTTTGTATTGATGTTAAGGCAGGGACAGATTAGAATAATTTTTAAGATTGATTATGGTTATTTTTTTGGTTTAGGATAAGGGTACGTCTACACTACCCGGCGGGTAGTGATCGATCTATCGGGGATTGATTTATCTAGTGTAGACGCGATAAATCGATCCCCGATCGCTCTGCTGTCGACTCCTGTACTCCACTGCGGCGAGAGGCGGTAGCGGAGTCGACGGGGGAGTGGCGGCAGTTGACCCCGCGCCGTGAGGACGCGAGGTAAGTTGACCTAAGATACGGTGACATCAGCTCCACTATTCTCGAAGCTGAAGTTGCGTATCTTAGGTCGATCCCCCCAGTGTAGGGGGGGGGAAGTGGTGGAATGGATGATATTTTCTCTCACATTTTGGTGGTGGATTGTTCAGTTTCATGGGTAATCAGAGTAGAAGTCGCAATGGTAGAAGAAAGAGGAGAAGATATGATGCATCCACTTAAAGTGTCTTTAGAAGATCTATATAATGGAAAAGTTATAATGTTTATTATGTTATTTTTATATGTATTATAAATTAGACATTTCAGTTAAATATCAATTTTTTTGTTTTAAGGTTTAGTAAGTAAAATATAGAATTTTGTATTGGGTTTACGTTAAGGAAATGAGAGGAATGTTAAAGGCTCAGTTTTAATTACAAAATGTAGTAAGGTTTAATTTGTAATGCCTTTTTTTTTTTTGCATACTATAAAAACTGCTGTATATTTTTTGAATGTTTTTGTAAAAAACTGTTTGTGTGAAGGCCACTGTTAACCAAATTTTCTTATTCACTTTCTCCACACCTGGCGTGATTTTATAGACCTCTATCATATCCTCCCTTCCTCGTCTCTTTTCCAAGCTGAAAACGCCAGTTTTTTTTTTTTAAATCTCTTCTCATACGGAAGCTATTCCATACCCCTATTCATTTCTGTGACCTTCTCTGTACCTTTTCCAAATCCAATGTATCTTTTTTGAGATGGGGCGGCCACACCTGAGCACAGTATTCAAGATGTGGATGCACCATGGATTTATACAGCGGCAACATGATATTTTGTATCTTATCTATCCTTCCTTAATAATCTCCAATATTGTTACCTTTTCAGAGAACTATCCACAATGACTCCAAGATCCCTTTCTGGAGTGGTAACAGCGAACTTAGACTCTGTCATTCAGTACGTAGGGTTGGGATGATGTTTCCCAATGAGCGTTACTTTGCATTTATCAACGCTGAATTTCATCTGCCATTTTCTTGCCCGGTTGTCCAGATTTCGGAGATCCCTTTGGATCTGCTTTGGACTTAAACTCTCCTGAGTAGTTTTGTATTGTCTGCACATTTTGTCAACTCCTTTTCCAGATAACTTACGGATATGTTGAACAGCGCAGGTCCAATACAGACCCCGGGGGGACCCCACTGTTCATCTCTCTCTCTATTCTGACAATGTAACATTAATTCCTAATTTGTTTCTTCTCTTTTAACCAGATCCTGAGAGGACCTTCCTTCTTAATCCATGGCAGTATACTTTGTTTAAGAGCCTTGGGTGAGAGACCTTGTCAAAGGCTTTCTGGACATCTAAGAACACTAGATTCATTGGCTCACCCTTGTCCACATGCTGGCTGACTCCCTCAAAGAATTCTAGTAGATTGGCGAGGAATGATTTTCCTTTACAAAAGCCATGTTGACTCGTCTCCAACAAATCATGTTCATCTATGAGGCTGATAATTCTGTTCTTTACTAGACTTTCAACCAATTTGCCCGATATTGAAGTTAGGCTTACTGGCCTGTAATTGCTGGGATTGCTTCTGGAGCCTTTTTAAAAAAATCGGCATTGCATTAGCTATCTTCCAGTCATCTGGTACAGAAGCTGATTTCAGTGATAGCTTACATACCACAGTCAGCAGCTCTGCAATTTCACATTTGACTTCCTTCAGAAATCTTGGGTGAATCCCATCTGGTCCTGTGGACTTACTGTAGTTTCATTTATAATTTTTTCCAAAACCTCTTCTAATGACACCTCAATCTGGGACAGTTCCTCACATTTGTCACCTAAAAAGAATGGCTCAGGTCTGGGAATCTCCCTCACAATCTCTGCAGGGAAGACTGACGCAAAGAATTAATTTAGTTTCTCCACAATGGCCTTATCATCCTTGAGTGCTGTTATAATACCTCGATTGGCCAGTGGCACCCCTGTCTGTTTAGCAAGTGTCCTGCTTCTGGCGGGCTTCAAAATTTTGTTGTTGTTACTTTTTGAGAATTGCTCTTCAAATTCTTTTTTGGCCTGCTGGGTTATATTTTTACACATGGCTGTGACGGTCTCTGATTAAACTATGACCATATGGGTCATTGTTGCAACCACTGTTGTTAGATCTTTGCAACCAATCTTCTACAAAACGGGGCACGGAAGATGTCTATGGAAAGATTATCATTTGCTGAATGTGATGATGCTCTTGGCATGCGTGTAGTTTTGTACTTCAAGTTATGAATATTGGCTCTACCTGTATTTCAAACATTTGCTCCTGGGGTAACGCCCACATGGTAGTTAGCCAGCGCATCCTGGAGGGACTATGCAAATTGCATGGCCCATTAAAGGGGGGAGGGATAGCTCAGTGGTTTGAGCAGTGGCCTGCTAAACCCAGGGCTGTGAGTTCAATCCTTGCGGGGGCCATTTGGGGATTCAATTGGGGTTGGTCCTACTTTGAGCAGAGGGTTAGACTAGATACCTCCTGATAGTCTACGACACTTAACTTACAATGGGAGACGCCGATCTATTCTTAATGGACTTTCCTGCCAGGACTAAGTGAGGTCAGGCATTGCCACGTGACTCCAAACTCCATCTTGGACCTGTAATTTTCCACTAGCTGTGCCGAGGGCTTTGTTTGAAGCCATGGGTTTCCCTCCACGTGGCAGAAGCTATAAAAGGCCCTGGAAACACCTCCACTGTGCCTCTATCCTGCTCCACCCTCTTTCCTGCTCAAACCTCTGGACTATGGACTTATACTGATGGGACTCAGGGACTGAGGACCGTCCAGTTATCTAGAAGCAACCAGAGACTTATCAAGCCAGAAGTTTATTCCATCACTGCTACAAGTCTGAACCAAGAACATAAGAAAGGCCGTACCGGGTCAGACCAAAGGTCCATCTAGCCCAGTATCTGTCTACCGACAGTGGCCAATGCCAGGTGCCCCAGAGGGAGTGAATCTAACAGGCAATGATCAAGTGATCTCTCTCCTGCCGTCCATCTCCATCCTCTGACGAACACAGGCTAGGGACACCATTCTTACCCATCCTGGCTAATAGCCATTTATGGACTTAACCTCCATGAATTTATCCAGTTCCCTTTTAAACACTGTTATAGTCCTAGCCCTCACAACCTCCTCAGGCAAGGAGTTCCACAAGTTGACTGTGCGCTGTGTGAAGAACTTCCTTTTATTTGTTTTAAACCTGCTGCCTATTAATTTCATTTGGTGACCCCTAGTTCTTGTATTATGGGAATAAGTAAATAACTTTTCCTTATCCACTTTCTCCACATCACTCATGATTTTATAGACCTCTATCATATCCCCCCTTAGTCTCCTCTTTTCCAAGCTGAAGAGTCCTAGCCTCTTTAATCTCTCCTCATATGGGAACCGTTTCAAACCCCTAATCATTTTAGTTGCCCTTTTCTGAACCTTTTCTAGTGCTAGAATATCTTTTCTGAGATGAGGAGACCACATCTGTACGCAGTATTCGAGATGTGGGCGTACCATGGATTTATATAAGGGCAATAATATATTCTCTGTCTTATTCTCTATCCCCTTTTAAATTATTCTTAACTCTCCTCTCTCTCTCTTTCTTTCTTTCTATAAACCTTTAGATTTTAGATCCTAAAGGATTAGCAGCAGCGTGATTTTTGGGTAAGCTCTGATTTGACCCGGGTGTGTGGCTAGTCCTTTGGGATCAGAAGAACCTCTTATTTGATTAAATTGGTTTTAAAGAACCACTCATTTCTAGTCTAGTGTTTTTGTTGGTGACACAAGGGACTGGAATTCCCAAGGAAACTGCTGTTCTGCCTTCTTGTTAGCCAGTGGGGTGAAACGAAAGTTTACTTCTGTTGCTCGTCTGGTATCTCTCAGGGGAAAATAACCTCCTGTTTTGGGGTATCTCTGCCCTATTTCTCAGCAGTTTGTCCTGAATTTGGGTATTGTCAGTTGTGACCCACAAAGGCACGGTTCCCGTGGCTTTCCACAGTTTCTGTTCCTTTCTGTTTTCCTCAATAGGATTTTACTTCCTTTTTGCCTCTAACAGCTTCTTTTACTTCGTAGGTTAGACACGGCGGCACTTTCTTGGTCGCCTTACTAGGTTTCTTTTTTTTAATTTAGGATGTGTATTTAATTTGAGCTTCCACTGTCGTGATTTTAAGTTTCCATGCAGTTTGCAGGCATTTCTCTTTTGAGACCTTACCTTTTAATTTCTGGTTAACCAACGTCCTCATGTGGGTGCCGGTCCCCTTTCTGAAATTAAATGCTACTATGGTGGGGTTCTTTGGTGTTTTCCCTCTTCCACAGGGATGTTGAATTTAATTATATTATGGGCGCTATTACCAAGTGGTCCAGCTATATTCACCTCTTGGACCAGATCCTTGGCTCCACTTAGGACTAAATCAAGGATTGCCTCTTCTCTGGTGGGTTCCAGGACTAGCTGCTCCAAGAAACAGTCATTTATGGTGTCCAGAAACTTTCTCTCTGCATCCCAGCCTGAGGTGACATGGACCCACTCATCATGGGGATAGTTGAAATGTCCCATTACTGAGATTATTTTTACAGCCTCTCTAATCTCCCTGAGCATTTCATGGTCACTATCACCATCCTAGTCAACCCAAAGACATAACTCAGGGACTGAATTTCCCCAAAATTCTTTCCCACGGGGTAGGGGGGATCAATTCTGCCTGTAAATCCCATCCAAGCACTTAGGGGAAGGCAGGTGAAGGAGGGAGCTACTGCCAGGTGTCGCACAGGATAGGTAGGAAGTCACGAGCGACATCTGCCCGCAGGATACACACCTGCTGGGGACAATCCTGAACTCGGAGAACTCCCAAGGTCTCTGTCGGGAATCCCAGCTGTTTCCTTCAGCCACGGACAGATTTCGAATTGGCTGAATGATTCCTCCCTTGGGCAGGTCCCGCTCAGGATCTCGCTTTCCTCTGAATCATGGAGATCTGGGACCCACGGGTCTTTGTCTTGTTGAGGCTGAGAGAGCTCATCAGGTGGGAAAACTGGAAACTCTGCACGGGGAAAGGATATCAGGTGAGCTCAAGGGGATTGCTCACAAATGTATTATTATTTTAACCCAAGGCCATTTTAACCTAGCAATATGCTGAGGCTAGCGCCAAGGAGGCTCAAACGTGTAGGCCGTTCTGCTTAAAGAGGGACTGAACACACTCCATCTCTGCTGGGAAAACACCCTGCCAGACAATCATCCTCACAGGGGAGTCGTTAAAACACAGAGACTGTAGCTCCATGGCCTAGAAGGTGAAGATTGTAGCCAACAGGGAAACCACCTGCTTCTTTCCGAGAAAGAGAGGACAAGCGAAAAACAGTCACACAGAAGGTGGGAAGAGTTGGTGGGGTTCAGGGAGCTACTGCGTGTGATGCATTTTTCCTGCATTCTGCAGGAGCTCCTCTGGGGCGTTGTGCCCATCGAAACCACAATTTCTGGGCTAAGAGCAATATTTTACAGTGCTCTAATATCCACTGGCAGATGGCGACTTGGTCTGCACTTTCGAATCTGGCAGCACACTTCGCTCGGTCACACGCTTACAGGGTGTGAAGACTCACACCCTGAACCAAAAAAAAAAAAAAAAAAAGATAGTCTAGGCTCAGGGAATTCACTTAGGGTTGCCAAGGGCTGCCGTGTGTCCTTCCAGAACGTGGACGGTGACTAATTGTAGAGCTCTGAAAACCAGGAAATGAAGCGTGAAAGTTCATACCATCCTGGCAACATCACCTTAACTCTGCCCTCTAACCCCTGACCATGGTGCAGTAAGGATGGTGCAATGGTTACTGCGCTACCGAGGAAACAGGGGATTCGCCTTCTCTTGGGAGTCTTCAAGTCAAAACTGGATGCCTTTGTGGGTGATGATATAGTCTAACGCAAGGTGTTTGACTCAATACGAAAGGTACAGCAGAAAACGCTACAGTCGGTGTTATACAGAAGGTCAGAGTAGACAACCGAATACTCCCTTTGGCCATAAAACCTACAAATTTGTAACAGAGATGAGGAAGGACTAAGAGAACGTGCCACTGTTTGTGTTGTGTTCAGAGATGGGAATCCCAGCATTTATCCGCACGCCCTCCAGCGGCGTGCCCAGGTCCAGCTGTAACTGGATGATGGAGGGAGTCATTGGAGCAGCTTGGCAGAGCTGTGACTGATATAAAGGGAGGGGCGTGGGATCCTTGAAGGAGCAAAGATGCCTCATTTCATTCCCGAGCGTTGCAGGTTGCAACACTGAAGGCGCACAAGGGTGTGTTCTTGCCGGGAGCGGTGTCGGCACCCTGGGGGAAAACACGTGCTGACCCTCGAGAACGGTCATAGACGCAATGACTCAGAAGGAATCATTTTCAGGACGCTGGTGTGACGCAGGAGGGAGCGAGGCGGATTGACCGGGGAATGTCGTTTAGTTTTACTGGGACTGTCTGCACGGGGGATGGGAGAGCAGGGGACGACTTTAGGTGAGGGACGGTACCTGAGCCAGGAAGGGGGGTGGGCAGGGAAGCTGGACAAAGGGGGAGGGAGCCGGCTGGAGGGGTTTTGGGTTTCAGTTTGGGGCTGGCTGGGAAGAGGCAGGAACCCCAAGTCTGGGGTCTAAGCTCCCTGCCCCCCAGAGGGACCTGGCTGAGGGGTGCTGGTTGTTCCTACAGGCCCTGCTCGGGACTGTGTTCCTATTGTCTAATAAACCACCTGTGTTACTGGCTGGCTGAGAGTCCCGGTGAATCGCAGGGAGTGGGGGTGCAGGACCCTGACTCCCCCACACTCCGTGGCAGCTGGGATGGATCCCTTGGTGATTCCCTGCTCTGTTCAGTCCCTCTGGGGCACCCAGCATTGACCAGTGTCGGCAGACAGGACATTGGGCTCGATGGACCTTTGGTCTGACCCAGCCTAGCCGAAGACGCGGTGATACTTTGCACGTCTGAGATGGCTCGTGTGGTGTAGGCTCCACCTCTGCGGGCCCAGCCAGGGATCGGACGCTTCTGTTTGCTAGGCTGGACCTAAAGGCAAGTTTTGCCTCAGCCAAGAGAAGTTGTTCGACTTTGTGCTGATCTCAAAGTGTTCTGCAGCAGGGGAGGGTCTCTGGTGGTGTGTGTGTGTCACTGGCATATTGGGGTGATGCTGAAACAGGGCAGAGTAGAGGTGGCATTGTGGGGCTGGCGTGAACCTTAACTCTGCATTTCCTATTCCAAGATCCGAGGGGACAGGAATCCTTACCCAGTGAGGTCACATTCTCATAGTTCTCCTGCATGACATCCCTGTAGAGGGCTCTCTGAGCGGGGTCCAGCAGAGTCCATTCCTCCTTGGTGAAATGCACAGCCACCTCCTCGAAGGTCACCGGCCCCTGAAAGAGCAAGAGTCCCACACTCAGGACCTGCTGCCCCACTCACAGCCCCACTATTCCTGGGGGAGAGCAGCCCATCAAATGGATACAGCGTCAGGGGAGTCCCACCCACCACCCAACCTTCCTAAAAACTCAGCCCCAGGTTTACCAAGTCCCAGCAGGTCCGTCACAGCTCGTCCCCCTCCCTTTCTTCACCCCGTGCACGGCCTGCACCCTCCCACCCTTAAATCAAACTCCCACTTCCCGTGTCTTCTCTGGCTCCTGCGGGAACCTCCCCGCACGTCCTCAGCATCCCTACCTGAGCCAGGTCTGCTGCATCCATTTCCCTTCCCCGGGCAGGCTGGGAGAATCTGGAGGGACCCGGGGATGTTATTCTGCAGCCTGTCAGGGGGAGAAGGGTTATTTGGGCGGGGGGGGGGGGGGGGTTGCATCATTTAGGTCATTTCCCATCACAAGTCTCACTGGCGCTTTCTCTGCAGAGACGTTTTCGACTCCATCGCGGCAGTGCAGACCCATCCCCTCCTACCAGGGCTAAACCCACCGAGACCCTTTAAATCGGAGATGGTTCCCCAGGACAGAACATAAGAACGGCCACACTGGGTCAAACCAAAGGTCCATCTAGCCCAGTATCTGTCTACTGACTGGCCAGTGCCAGGTGCCCCAGAGGGAGTGAACCTAACAGGCAATGATCAAGTGATCTCTCTCCTGCCATCCATCTCCATCCTCTGACGAACAGAGGCTAGGGACATCATTCCTTACCCATCCTGGCTAATAGCCATTCATGGACTTAACCTCCATGAATTTATCCAGTTCTCTTTTAAACCCTGTTATAGTCCTAGCCTTCACAATCTCCTCAGGCAAGGAGTTCCACAAGTTGACTGTGCGCTGCGTGAAGAAGAACTTCCTTTTATTTGTTTTAAACCTGCTGCCTATTAATTTCATTTGGTGACCCCTAGTTCTTGTATTATGGGAATAAGTAAATAACTTTTCCTTATCCACTTTCTCCACATCACTCATGATTTTATAGACCTCTATCATATCCCTCCTTAGTCTCCTCTTTTCCAAGCTGAAGAGTCCTAGCCTTTTTAATCTCTCCTCATATGGGACCCTCTCCAAACCCCTAATCATTTTAGTTGCCCTTTTCTGAACCTTTTCTAGTGCCAATATATCTTTTTTGAGGTGAGGAGACCACATCTGTATGCAGTATTTGAGATGTGGGCGTACCATGGATTTATATAAGGGCAATAATATATTCTCAGTCTTATTCTCTATCCCCTTTTTAATGATTCCTAACATCCTGTTTGCTTTTTTGATCGCCTCTGCACACTGCATGGACGTCTTCAGAGAACTATCCACGATGACTCCAAGATCTCTTTCCTAATTAATTGTAGCTAAATTAGCCCCCATCAAATTGTATGTATAATTGGGGTTATTTTTCCCAATGTGCATTACTTAAATTTATCCACATTCAATTTCATTTGCCATTGCAATCACTTAGTTTTGGGAGACAGCAGAGGGGGAACTACGCAAAACCCGTCCGGTGCCGAGACAGGAACTGGATCTGAGCCTGTCGGCACATTCCCCCAGCGCAGGGGGAAGGATTTCTTATCATCTTCAGCAAAGGAAATCTCACTTCCTGCACGTTTCGTCCTCAGGGACACCCCTTCTCCGTCAGCCTCTTGAGACGCACACCTGCACGTTCTAGAGGATCGGCCTTGTTACGGGTTTTATTCTTATTCCTTGCTAACTGTCAGGGGTTTGCCAAAAGAAAATAAAAACGGGGGGACTCCTTTTTTTCAAGTCCGTATGAAAAACGTGAACCCCCCTCCTCATGCCCGAGACTCTGCTGCCCACATTTGATCACTTCCACTCGCTCGTGGAAGCTCTCAGACGCCTCAGGGTCTGGAGATTATTGTCCGTGTTTCATCCTCTCTCACACCATTCGGGTGGTTGTTCCTTTCCCCAAAGGGAAACACACCCCTGAGATCCGGATTCGCTCTGAATCCCCGTCACACGTCACGGCAGGAGTGAGTCAGCCACGGGGGTCACCCGGCTTCACATTGTTCCACCATTTCCAGCTGCACATCGGGGCTGGAGGCTGCAATCCCCTGTCGTTAACATGGTTATTGGGCTGAAATCTCCCCACGGCCCGTCAGAGACAGACACGTACCTGTGTCGCTCCCCAGCTCCCGTTGCAGCGTCTCTAGGGGAAGGAGAAGACGGGAGAGGTGAGAATTCAGGCCCTCACATTAATGGAGAAACCCCCATTGCTTATTAATGGAACTGCTGTTAACGACGCGATGGTGACAGAGATCAGAGGCCGATAACGCAGCCACTGCAGGCAGAGCCAGCCCCACAGGGCTGCTCCATGGGGAAGGGCGACTCGCTGAGCTGGGCTGTGAGATGGAGCCCAGGATCAGTGACATCACTAGAGTCCCCGACTCCTCCCCAGGGTCAGGGTCGCTCTAACCAGAGGAGACGCCACCCCCAGACTCCAACTCACCTCTGAATCCCAGCAGCACCTCCTGCAGCACGGCACTTTGCAGAGAGAAATCGCTGAGTCTCTTCTCCAGCTCCGCAAACGCCGGCTCTGGCTTCCGAAACGTCCCGTCCTCCCTGCTGGGGAAAGGAGGGGTGAGAAATAGGCCTGAGCCCCAGACCCTGAGCCCAGCAACCCCCAAACTCCAGGAACCCTGGATCTGAGCTTTGCAGCCTGAGATTGTCTCTGTCACGGTGAGTCACCTGCCCTCAGCCCCGTGCTCGCCATGGGCCCAGAGAGACGGGACGCTGGGGAAACTCGGGGGAAAGGAACAGAGACGGGCTCGGGAGCTTTCTCCAGGACGCTCTGGTTCTGTGGGGCGCGGAGCCACCCCTGACGCCGGGATCTTCCAGCAACAAGGGGCCGCGGCACCGGGAATACGTGGGAAGGGAGGAGACGCAGACCAAAGAGTGGACAGGTCCCAGCTGCTCAGACAGAGCCCAGGGCTCCAGCGGGGGACGAACCCCAAAAGCCCTGAGCCCTTCCGCGGGAGCAGCGACTCGGGGGTGCCCGGCTCAAACGGGGGGGGGGGGGCGCTGGACTCCACTTTCTGGTCCATTGAGGAAGCCAGGGCCAATGTAGGACTCTGCACCCACCTCCCTTCACAGGACACCCACGTATTTCAGTGGGACAACAAAGGGGAGACTCGGGGATCAAGCACCCCGCCCCCTCCCGGGAACGAAGGACGTCAGCATCTACGTGGACACGCCAATGAGATCGACAGAGGCCGAGGGCCTTCCCACCCCCTGAGCCGCTGTTTCAGGCTGTCTGCAGACTCAGGAAGGCACCGCTGTCCCCGTGCCTGTCGGGGAGGGTTTCTTTGCAACCAGGAGGGCTGGAAACTTACTTTAAAAAAAAATAAACGGGAAGCTGAGATTCTGCACACCCTGGACACGGGACGTGGCCACGGGACTACGTCAGCCAGGCCCGGCCCGGCCCCTGGCCCACATCTGACAGCCCTGGGGGGCCCGTCTCAGCTGTCCGAGAGCGACGGGCTGGTCCCCTTGCCGAGGCAGAGTCCCAGGCTCGGCGCCGGCGGGTCGCACGGCAGGGGCAGGGGCAGGGGCCAGCGCCGAATTCAGCCCTAACGCAGCACGAGGGGAGCGAGACGGAGCCCGGCACTCACCTGGCCCCACAGCTCCCGGCACCCTGGAGAGGGAGAGAAAGACGAGGCCGTCAGAGGAGGGGTCCCCGGCCGGGGGAGCCTCCTGCTCTGCAGGGGAATCGCCAGGGGAGCCCCTGGGAGTTAGGGGCATTTCACACACTCGGGTTCTGGTGCAGAGAGCAGGGGCCGCCCCCGGCCCCACCAGCAGGGACAGTGGAGCTCAGCAGCCCCAGAAATCCCTGCTGGGCGGTGGCCACGGCGGGGGGGAAAGTTTCTCCCCGGGCACTTTACGGGCAGAAAATGTTCCTCTGCCTTGGGAGTCAAATTCCCCCCAGGGCTGAGAGCCCCACAAGCCCCCTGGCCCCAGTAACCCATTAACTGGGTGTGAGTGGGGCCTCAGCGTGGGGGAGGGGATTCTGCCTCAGTTTCCCCATTTGCCCCAGAGGGATAATGCCCCTGACCCCACTCTGTAAAGCGCTTTGGGGTCTAGGGCTGAGACGCGCCTAGAGAAACGCTGCGTATGATCATTGCAACGACAGCCTGACCTGCAGGGGGGGGCTCGGCGGCCGCTGCCCCTCGTCTCCTCCCCTCTCCCCGAGCAGGGAAATCTCCCGGGACAGGCTGCAGCCGCCCGCGTCCCGTCGCTGGACAATGGCTCCCTCCAGCTCCTCCAGCCGGGCCAGCAGCCGCTGCTCCTGCTCCTCCAGAAACCCTCGCAGCTCCTGCCACTCCCAGACGAGCTGCCGCCTCTCGGCTGCCGCCTGCGCCTGCAGCCACAGGGCGGGGGGGGGGGAGACCCGTCAGCGCTCCTCCCCGGTGGGGGTGGGATTTATTCACCACTGCGGGACCCCCTGTGCTGGGGGACCCTCTCCCGCCCGGCAGCCCCCTGCCCCCTAAGGGCATCGCCCCGCCCCGTGTCTGACCCTCCCCCGCCCAGCAGCCCCCTGCCCCCTAAGGGCATCGCCCCCCCCGTGTCTGACCCTCTCCTGCCCGGCAGCCCCCTACCCCATAAGGGCATCGCCCCCCCGTGTCGGACCCTCTCCTGCCCGGCAGCCCCCAGCCCCCTAAGGGCATCACCCCCCCGTGTCTGCCCCCCTCCGGGCCCGGAGCCCCCCGCCCCCTACGGGAAAAACCCCCCCCCGTGTCGGATCCTCTCCTGCCCGGCAGCCCCCTGCCCCCTAAGGGCATCGCCCCCCCCCGTGTCGGACCCTCCCCCGCCCGGCAGCCCCCTGCCCCCTAAGGGCATCACCCCCCCCGTGTCAGACCCTCTCCTGCCCGGCAGCCCCCTGCCCCCTAAGGGCATCGCCCCCCCGTGTCTGACCCTCCCCTGCCCGGCAGCCCCCTGCCCCCTAAGGGCATCACCCCCCCCGTGTCGGACCCTCCCCCGCCCGGCAGCCCCCTGCCCCCTAAGGGCATCACCCCCCCGTGTCGGACCCTCCCCCGCCTGGCAGCCCCCTGCCCCCTAAGGGCATCGCCCCCCCCGTGTTGGACCCTCTCCCGCCCGGCAGCCCCCTACCCCCTAAGAGCATCGCCCCCCCCCGTGTCAGACCCTCTCCCGCCCGGCAGCCCCCGTCCCCCTAAGGGCATCGCCCCCCCCCGTGTCGGACCCTCCCCCGCCCGGCAGCCCCCTGCCCCCTAAGGGCATCGCCCCCCCCGTGTCAGACCCTCCCCCGCCCGGCAGCCCCCTGCCCCCTAAGGGCATCGCCCCCCCCGTGTCGGACCCTCCCCCGCCCGGCAGCCCCCTGCCCCCTAAGGGCATCGCCCCCCCCGTGTCTGACCCTCTCCCGCCCGGCAGCCCCCTGCCCCCTAAGGGCATCGCCCCCCCGTGTCGGACCCTCTCCCGCCCGGCAGCCCCCTGCCCCCTAAGGGCATCGCCCCCCCCCCCCGTGTCTGACCCTGCCCCTCCCTGGGCTCCCGGGGGGGGTCCCCGGCGGAGGCCGCAGGCCGGGCCCTGCATTCACCGGCACTCGGGGCTCTGGGCCCCCCGGCAAACCTGGGGGGTGGGGGGCTCTGGGCACTCACCAGCAGCTCCTGGCTTTGCCGCTGCTCCTCGGCGTTGGCGGCTTCTCCCCGGGCCCGCGGGGGGGCCGGACGCGCTGCTGGGGAGGCCTGGGAGAAACGGGGGAGGGGGGGTTACAAACCGCTGCAAACCCCCCCCCCCAGCTGCCAGATTACAGGCCCCCCCCCCGCCCCGCAGAGCCCCCGGGACCCACGGAGACTTTCCCCAGGTCTAGGTCAGCCCCAGCCAGGGCGAGGGGGGAGGTGATGGCCAAAGGGGGGGCAGGGTTCCCGAGAAAACACAGACCCCCCCCCCGGGGAAGTGACGGGTGCAGCCCCCCCAGCCCCCCCCAGCTTTGGGTATCGGCCGACTCCATCCACACCCTAAGCCACCAGCTTCAGACACTGCCCCCCCCCACAGACCCCAGATGTGAACATGGAGCCCCCCCCAACCGAATATCCCCCGAACCCCAGCTCTGATCCCCCACGGACACCCCCAAACTCCCAGCTCTGCCCCCCGTCACTGCCATCCCCCCAACGCCCCCCCACTGCCACCCCCCAACTCCCAGCTCTGCCCCCCACGGACACCCCCAAACTCCCAGCTCTGCCCCCCCACTGCCACCCCCTCAACTCCCCGCTTGTCCCCCCCCACTGACACCCCCAATCTTCCTGCTCTGCCCCCCGACACCCCCCAAATCCCCCACTCTTCCCCCCCCCACTGATAGCCCCAAACCCTCCCCAGCCCCCCCACGAGCCCCACCCCCCAGCCCCGCTCTGACCCCCGGCTCCACCCGGGCCCCGCCTGGGCTCCGAGCTCCGCAGCCGAGCCGCGCTCCGGGCCCCTCCCCGCGGGTCCGCCCCACGCGTGTCCCCGCCCCACGCGCCCCCCCCCGGACCCACCGCGCTGCCCCGCGGGCTGCAGGGCCGGAGCAGCCCCCGCGCCGCGCCCCCGGGTCCGGCCATGGCCCCGCTGCCGGCACAGAGGGGCGGGGGCCGGGCAGGAAGGGGCGGCCCCTCCCCGGGCCTGGCCCTGCCCCCCACGCAGGGGGGTGGGGACACGCGGGGAACCCAGCAGCTGCCGGAGACCCCGGGCGCGGGCAGCGAGAGGGGCAGGTTCCCCCGGGGGGGGGGACACGGGAGACTATGCGGGGCAGAGCTGGGGTTACCATGGGGGGGGCCAGGCCCGGGGAGGAGCCGCCCGTCCCCCCCCCCCCCAGCCCGGCAGCCCCTGTGTGTGTTTGCAGCGCGGAGCGGACAGGGCCCGGGGGGCGGGGACACGCGTGGGGCGGACACGCGGGGAGGGGCCCGGAGCGCGGCTCGGCTGCGGAGCTCGGGGCCCGGGAGCCGGGGGCGGATCTGGGGGTCAGAGCCGGGGGGCGGGGGGGACCGGCTGGTGCTGGGGGTCTGGGGGATGTTGGGTTGGGGGGCAGGGCTGGGGGTGACGGAGGGTCCCGAGTGCCGGTGAATGCAGGGCCCGGCCTGCGGCCTCAGCCGGGGACCCCCCCCCCCCGGGAGCCCAGGGAGGGGCCGGGCCAGACACGGGGGGGGGCAGAGCTGGGGGCGAGCCCAGGGGGCTGCGGGTCGGGAGTGAGGGGCACCGGCAGAGCTGGGGGGAGCCCAGGGCTGAAGTAGAAGAACACCCCCCCCCCCGCAGAGTCCCCCACATCTCGACACCCCCCCGCTGAACCCCCCACACCCAGACACCCCTCTGCAGAGTCCCACTGCCCCATCAGTCCCCCCTAATGAGCCCCTGGGTGTCCAGATCCCCGGCTGAGCCACCGGCTCCCCGACTGCTCCACCCCGAACCCTCTTACCCCCACCTGGATCCCCCCCCCGTGTCAGGGTCGAGTCCCTGTCCTGGGAAGGGAGGGGGGGAGGCTGCAGGAGGATCTCCCACCTCCATACGGCCAGCGGCCTGCGCCCCCCACCGCCCGGCTGGAGCCTCCACGTTCATTTATTGACAAATAACAGTTGCAGAAATTCACAATCGCGCCCGGAGCGTGTCATGCTGGGGGGGCTGGGTTCCCTCAGGAAGTTGGGGGGCTGCACAGTTGGGGGGGGGGATGTGGCAGAGCTCGCTGGCGGCGCAGTGGGCGGCTGGTGGCTGCGGGGTTATGACCAGTGCCCTGGTGTGGGGCTGCACGGACCAAGGCCGCGCCCCCCCCCCACATCCCCCCATGCCGGGGATTAACACCCCCCCCCGTGCCCCATTCCCCCAGGGGGGCCCACAAAGGGTTAATCCGGCCCCGTCCGCGCCCCCTTGTGCTGGGCGCTGCACGGAGGACGGGAGGCACGTGGCGATAGATGAGCGTGTGAGGGAGATGGACGTGGGGGGGGCGTATACGGGGGGGGGCAGAGGTGGGGTTGAGGGGTGGCCGGACAGCGGGACAGGTGCAGGGACGGACGGCGACGTCGCAGGCGAGAAGTGGGGCGGGATCCGCTCCTGGCCGCTGGGCCCATCGGCCTCAGCCCCCGTCTCCGGCAGCGCCGGGCCCCGTCGTTACACCGGTGCCTGCGTCCCGGGCGCACCCCTGGGCGGGATCCGCTCCTGGGCACGGCCGAGCTCCCGGCGGCTGAGCCGGCGACGCCCGAGACTGCCCCAGATCTGCCCCTCCCGGGGCGGCAAGGCGGGGTCCTCGTCCCTCCTCGCCGCCAAAGCCCCTGCTCAGCCCTGAGCCCGAGGTCCCCGGCCTGCGCCCAGCCTCCGGCCCCGAACTGCTGGGGTCCCAGCCTGGCTGGAGTGGGGGCGAGATCCTGGCGGGGGCCGTTCTCTCTCCCTGGGACATTGGGATTTTCCCTGGTTCCCCGCAGCCCCTCCCCAGAGACGGTCGCTGTCGCTGCTCCACCGAAAAGCCGCGTCCTGGGGGCTCTGCTGCCTGGGGGCCGCTGCTCTGGCTCTGGGCAGGCGCTCGGCGAGGTGAGGGCTGCAACTCAGCGCTTTCTTCAGCAGCAAAGTCAGTACAATCAGCCTTCGCCCCCTTCCTTAATGTGCCGCGTGAGACCCCGGCACACGCCCGCGCCCGGGGATTATGGGGGGGTGGGTGTCAGGGTGCAGCGCCCCCTGGTGACCAGGTGGGGCAGTGCGTGGGGAATATCGCTCCTGGGGGGGCACTGCCCCCTGCTGGCCAGGTGGGGCAGAGCCCTATGTGTCCCCCCCCCCCCCCCACTGAGCTAGTGACCCCTGCTGGCCAGGCACGGCAATGCCTGGCATGTATCCCAGCCCCCGTAGCGTTGCTGCAGCGCCCCCTGCTGGCCACGGAGGGCAGCTGCCCATGGGACCCCACCCCCACCATTGCGACCGGGAGCGCTGGTGGGTGGGTGAGGCAGGGCCCTGTATGTGCACCAGCCCCTGGGGCGGTGCCCTCCGCGTCTCCCACTCTCACCCGGGTGACTCGTGCTGCCCGGGGGGGGGAGGGGCAGTGCCCTGTGGGTATTGACTCCCCCCAGCCCCTGCACTGGGCCAGTGGCCACTGGTCGCCGGAGGAGTCGGTGCCCGAGGGGTGTTCTTCCCCTCCCCCACGGCGGCTGGGTGCCTGCGGGGTCAGGCAGTGGCCTGGGGATCTTCCAACCCCATGGCAGCAGCGAGCCCGGTTCCCGGGGTGCATCACTCCCCCGCCAGGGACGGGCACCGGGGGCCAGCTGGGGCAGTGCCCTGTGTGTGGGTCCCGCCCCCATCTGGGGCCAGGGAGGGCAGGCACTGATCCCTGGAGCCCCGTGGGGCAATACCCTCTGTCTATCCCCCAGCTGGGGCAGCAACCCCTGCTGGCCAGGTGGGGCAGTGCCCTCCCTGGGGTGGCCTCATCTGGCAGTGCCCTATTGGTATCTCCCCCCCCCACACACACACACCCCATTGTGGTAGTGGCGACATCAGGCAGTGAGTGGCCTGTTTATCATTCCCTGCCACCACCACCGTTCCTGCAGTGACCCCCAGTGGCCAGGTGCAGCAGTGCCCTGCATGTATCCCCACCCCCAACCACTGCTGCAGTGACCCTGCATGTATCCCCCCCAACCGTCACTGCTGTGACCCCCAGGGCCCTGCATGTATCCCCCACCCCCCAACCACTGCTGCAGTGACCCCAGGGCCCTGCATGTATCCCCCCCCCCAACCACTGCTGCAGTGACCCCAGGGCCCTGCATGTATCCCCCCAACCACTGCTGCAGTGACCCCAGGGCCCTGCATGTATCCGCCCAACCACTGCTGCAGTGACCCCCGGGCCCTGCATGTCTCCCCCCAACCATCACTGCTGTGACCCCCAGGGCCCTGCATGTATCCCCCCAGCCACTGCTGCAGTGACCCCAGGGCCCTGCATGTATCCCCCCAAACACTGCTGCAGTGACCCCAGGGCCCAGTGCCTGCATGTATCCCCCCAACCGTCACTGCTGTGACCCCAGGGCCCTGCATGTATCTCCCCCCCAATCACTGCTGCAGTGACCCAGGGCCCTGCATGTATCCCCCCAAACACTGCTGCAGTGACCCCAGGGCCCAGTGCCTGCATGTATCCCCCCAACCGTCGCTGCTGTGACCCCAGGGCCCTGCATGTATCCCCCCAGACACTGCTGCAGTGACCCCAGGGCCCAGTGCCTGCATGTATCCCCACAACCATCACTGCTGTGACCCCAGGGCCCTGCATGTACCCCCCCCATCACTGCTGCAGTGAACCAGGGCCCTGCATGTATCCCCCCAACCGTCGCTGCTGTGACCCCAGGGCCCTGCATGTATCCCCCCAAACACTGCTGCAGTGACCCCAGGGCCCAGTGCCTGCATGTATCCCCACAACCGTCACTGCTGTGACCCCAGGGCCCTGCATGTATCTCCCCCCCAATCACTGCTGCAGTGACCCAGGGCCCTGCATGTATCCCCCCAACCGTCGCTGCTGTGACCCCAGGGCCCTGCATGTAACCCCCCCAAACCCGGGGGGCACTGCAGCGACGGTTGGGGGGATACATGCAGGGCCCTGGGGTCACTGCAGCGACGGTTGGGGGGATACATGCAGGGCCCTGGGGTCACTGCAGCGATGGTTGGGGGGGGATACATGCAGGGCCCTGGGCTATAGGAGGGGTACAGGAGTGGGGTGCAGGGTTAGGGGCACAAGAGCAGGCACAGGTTTAGGGGTGCAGGAGTGGGACACAAGTTAGGGGTGCAGAGATTAGGGGTGCAGGAAGGGGGACAGGAGGAGGGGGCACAGGGTTAGGGGGTGCATAAGTTAGGGGTACAGGAGGAGGGCACAGAGGTTCCAGGTGCAGGAGGGGGGTGCAGGGGCTAGGGGTGTGGGGGAGGGCACAGGTTTAGGGGTGCAGAAGGGGGTGCAGAGGTTAGAAGCACAGGAGCGGGGTGCAGGAGGGGGCACAGAGGTTACAGGTGCGTGGGGGTGCAGGGGCTAGGGGTTTGGGGGTGCAGGAGGGGATGCAGAGGTTAGGCGCACAGGAGGGGGGTGCAGGGGCCCCAACCCCACTGGAGATTGACCCACGTTTAAGGAACAAAGCTCTGCACTAGGGGCTGCAATATCCAGCGGGGTGAGAAAACCTGCGTCACCCCCCTGGCTGCCCAGCCCGGTACAGCGGAGAGTTTAGACTGTGCCTCTCTAAACGGGACACTGAGCGGAAGTTAATCTGCCCCAGTACGCGCTCTATTAGAGTCCCACCAGGAACAGTGAGCGGAAGTTCAGCTGCTCTGGTACGATCTGTAATAGACTCCCACCGGAAACTGAGCGGAAGTTAGGATGCTCCGGTACGTTCTCTATTAGAGTCCCACTGGGAACACTGAGCGGAAGTTCAGCTGCCATGGTACGCGCTCAATTAAGAGTCCCACCGGGCACAGTGAGCGGAAGTTTAGTTGCTCTAGTACACTCTCTATCAGATTCCTACCGGAAACAGTGAGCGGAAGTTATGTGAATCCGGTAAACGCTCTATTAAGAGTCCCACTGGGAATAGTGAGCGGACGGTTGTGGGGATACATGCAGGCACTGGGCCCTGGGGTCACTACAGCGGAGGGTTTAGATTGTGCGTCTCTAAACAGGACACAGCGGAAGTTAATCTGCCACGGTACGCTCTCTATTAGTGTCCCACCAGGAACAGTGAGGGGAAGTTCAGCTGCTCCGGTACGCGCGCTATTAGAGTCCCACCGGGAACAATGAGCGGAAGTTAAATTATCTCCTGTTCTATGAGGTGTCACAGGGACTAGGGGCATGGAGAACGCGGGTGCCTGACAGGCACTGGGCTATGGGGTCCCCTGCTGCAGCCCTGCAGGCTGGAGCCTGCTCCTCCCATGCCAGGCAGGGGCTGGTGCAGAGTGTGGCAGGGCAGGGAGACGACATCTCCCACAATGGCAGGGCCCTTTCGCAGCCAGGGCGGCTCCTCCCCGCTGTAGCACAGACCCAACTGCTCCTCCGGCTTTCTCCAGTCACCAGCCCCACCCTTCCCGGCACCGCCTCACGGCAACGTCTGCTTCCGGACTCGCACCGGAAATGGGACGTCCAGGCCGGGCCTGGCAGCGGCTGTCAGGAAATGGAGGCAGCGGACACGACCACTCCCATGATGCCATGGGGCCCGCTGTGGCTGGTGGGAGATGGAGACAGCGGACGCGACCACTCCCATGGTGCCGCTGGTCCAGCCGTGGCTCAGGGGAGATGGAGCCCTGTGGAGGCGCTGCATCTCCCAGCATGCATTGCTTCACTCTTCTCTCCCCGCCCACCCGCTTCTCCTTGCCGGGGCAGCCTGAACCCCATTGCTCTTTGTGGTCCCAGGATTTCCCCTCCTCGGAGCAGCCCCCGCCCCCAGCTCTGTAGGGTTTTCAGGTGTGGGGTCAGGGGAGGTTCGGCAGGTGAAGGGACGGGAGGGCTTGAAAAGCAGCAGCGAAGGGGAAGATGGACACTTGCCAGAATACCAGGGAGACAAGGCCAGTGAGGTGACACCTGTTCCTGGACCAGCGTTGGAGCCACCCGGGGAAAGGTGCTCAGAGCGTCACAGTTCAGTATGAGGTGGAGCGCTCTGCCCCGAGCACCAGACATTCCCCTACCTCTGGGAACAGGGGGGCCTCTCCCCATTGGCCTATAGACCAGAGTTGGTTGCATCGTCACAACAGGACACAAGCGGTCACTGCTCCAGTGGAGATGGTTCACACAGGCCACTGCCCCACGTGGCCACCAGACGTCACATGCACGGTCTTAGCTGGTCACCACAGGTGCTCAGCGAGAGGGTGTCTAGGTGGGGGAGCTCAGCAGGGGAGCTGTTGCCGGCACAGTGGGCCCGAGGGGGCAACAGTGGGGTTCGTTGCCCGGTGTGCTTCGCGCCAATGAACACACCAAGATGGAGAAGCAGACAAAGTTTATTTGAGATCTTAAAGCAGGATGCTAGGAGACAGACATGTCTCAAATCAAGCACCCCACAACTACAAGCAGTTATGAGTATTGGCTCTGTACTGTCTCTATTTCAAATGTGTGCTCTGCTTCTGGGTGACATCCCAGACAACTTGGTATTAGCTCTGCCCAGCCTGCTTGATGGCCTATTAAGGACCCGCATAAATGATCTGGAAAAGGCACAGAGATGGGCAACTAAAATGATGAGGGGTATGAAACAGGAGGAGAAATTAAAATGACAGGGAATTTTCAGCTTAGAAAAGAGATGGCTAAGGCGGGATATGAGAGAGGTCTAATAAAATCTTGACTGGCGTGGAGAAAGTGAATAAGGAAATGTTATTTAATCCTTCACATAACACAAGAACTAGCAGTCACCCAATGGAATTAATAGACAGTAGAGTTTTGTTTTGTTTTTAAAAAGGAAGTAATTCTTTACACAACATAAAGTCAACCTGTGGAACTCTTTGCCAGGGGATGCTGTGAAGACCAAAACTATAACAGGATTAAAAAAAGAACTAGATACATCCCTGGAGGACAGGTCCATCAGTGGCTGTTAGCCAGGATGGGCAGGGATGGTGTCTCTAGCCTGTTTGCCAGAAGCTGGGAATGGGCAACAGGGGATGGATCACCTGATGATTCCCTGCTCTGTTCATTCCCTCTGAAGCACCTGGCCTCGACCACTGTCGGAAGACAGGATACTGGGCTAGATGGACCATTGGTCTGACCCAGTCTGACCATTCTTATGTAAAAATTAATTATAGTAAAAATGCTTCGTACAGAAACTCCCCAGCATAATGACCTCTCAAGATAGCAACAATGTGAGCGAACAACCTTGGCAAATACTGCATTTTAAAAATCTTGGCCTACTAGGAAACATATTTATATACGTTTCCATTCCCAGGCACAAATCCAGCATTCTGGCGCAAAGTGACTAAAATATAGTCCAACAAACAAATGTTTATTTAACGTGCCCCTCACTTTTCCCTCCACCGCACCCCGCTCACCGGTGTTGTCCTTGGTCAGTGGAGACTCAGAGTTCAGAGGTGTTTTCACGTGAGTTCACCTCCCAGGTGGGGGTCAAGATGGCACCTTGCTCGTTCCTCCAGCTGCTCACTGTTGTTCATTGTGCCACCGTTCACTGCATCGGTCTGTTGTGCACAGTCACCTTCTGCTGCCACCTGCCACTGTGACCTCTGCGAGTTGGTCTCTTGAGGTTGCACCAGCTCTCAGTGATTTCAGTGGGGGAACCTCGCTGCTAGTGCAGTCTGGGCCGTCTCTTCCACAGAAACGCTGTCCCCACAGCAGGACTAAGCACTTAGACCTGATTATCAGTGATTTCAGCTGCAGTGGTCACTTAACAGAATAAAAATGGAGTCTAATCAGCTCTGTCTTTAAACAGAGGAGAGGGTCAGGTCCCCACCCTCTCTCCTGATGCCCTCAGTCAGCACAGGCTAAGTACAGTTCTACTGCCCTTTACTCATACAATAAGAACAACATTTCATCCCCCCCACCCCACCTTCAAGTGGTTTGTAACCCAACCCCAGCCAAAATCTATCACTTGGGCAACACAGCTCTGGTTGCTGGATCCCTAGGTAGATTAGGTGTGAATGTAAATACAATCTGGTCCTGAAGCCTTTCCCCAGCCCATCACTAGCTGTCAGGGAGAGCTCATTTAGCCTTTGCTTGCAAATCATCATTTGAAATTATTAGGCTGGCCAACATCACCGAAATGAATGCACTGACATTGTCATAAAACACAACAGCTGTGTAAGGAAGCTAGTCTGTGTTCACACTTTTCAAATCTATTCTACTTTCAGATACACGTATTTTATCACACACTGTATCTGCTTTTAAAGTGGGTATTAATGTTTCCATTTCAATTCAAATTTCCAAACAGTCACTAAATTGGCATGCAGCAGCCGTGTATGCGCAAAAAGAACAGGAGGACTTGTGGCACCTTAGAGACTAACAAATGTATTTGAGCAGAAGCTTTCGGGGGCCCACTTCATCGGCTGCACAGAATGGAACTTACAGTGAGGAGATATATACACATACAGAGAACATGAAAAGGTGGAAGTTGTCCAACCAACTCTAAGAGGCTAATTAATTAAGATGAACTGTTGTCAGCAGGAGGGAAAAAAATAAGCTCTTGTAGTGATAATCAAGATGGCCCATTTAAGACAGTTTGACAAGAAGGTGTGAGGATACTTAACATGGGGGAAATAGATTCAATGTGTGTAATGACTCAGCCATTCCCATTCTCTATTTAAGCCTAAATTAATGGTATCTAGTTTGCATATTAATTCAAGTTCAGCAGTTTCTCATTGGAGTCTGTTTTTGAAGCTTTTCTGTTGCAAAATTGCCACTCTCAGGTCTGTTATTGAGTGACCAGAGAGGTTGAAGTGTTCTCCTACTGGTTTTTGAGTGTTATGATTCCTGATGTCAGATTTGTGTCCATTAATTCTTTTGTGTAGAGACTGTCCAGTTTGGCCAATGTACATGGCAGAGGGGCATTGCTGGCACATGATGGCATACATCACATTGGTAGATGTGCAGGTGTACGAGCCCATGACGGTGTCACTTGAATAGATATGTGGACAGAGTTGGCATCGGGGTTTGTTGCAAGGATAGGTTCCTGGGTTAGAGTTTTTGTTGTGTGGTTGCTGGTGAGTATTTGTTTCAGGTTGGGGGGGCTGTTTGTAAGTGAGGACAGGTCTGTCCCCCTAGATCTGTGAGAGTGAGGGATCATCTTTCAGGATAGGTTGTAGATCTTTGATGATGTGCTGGAGAGGTTTTAGTTGGGGGCTCTAGGTGACGGCTAGTGGGGTTCTGTTATTTCCTGTGTTGGGCCTGTCCTGGAGTAGGTGACTTCTGGGTACTCTTCTGGCTCTGTCAATCTGCTTCTTCACTTCAGCAGGTGGGTAGTGTAGTTTTAAGAATGTTTGATAGAGATCTTGTAGGTGTTTGTCTCTGTCTGTGGGATTGGAGCTGTTATATCCTTGGGGCAGCCGGAGTAGGAAGCAATCACTTGAGGCCAGAGAGCAGACAGCTAACCAAAACCTCCATTTTATTTACAGACCATAATACTCTAACTCAGTTGCCATAGCAGCAAAAACCATGACAACCAAATACACAACATATTCCTCCCCCCCTAATAAGAACATCCCCTAAATAAAAAAAAAACACACTAGACTAGAGAAGGAGGGTAGACTGCCTCCATTCCCGGCTAAACCCTGGGGATTATTTTGCCCCATAACCGTGGGTTCGCCCTAGCTAGAGATCCAGCCGATGAGGAGGCCTTCTGTCTCTAGGTGGATTATGGCGAACTTCTGGTGTTATTGCACCCGAAAGCACTAGGGGCTCAGGGTCCGCAGCACGAACGGGTGAGGAGGTGGTATCAGCTCGTGCTGGGCAAAGGGGTATCTCAGCCGCCGGCAGTAATGGAGGAGAACAGTCAGGAACAGGTGACTCGTGATTCGGTGCCTCACCAGAAGAGGTGAAGTCAGACCCCTCAACTGCAGATGGGTCCTGAGGACTGGCATGACCTGGCAACAGCTGATCTACATGTCGCCGCCAGGTTACATTCTCTGCAGTCCGGACTGTGTAGGAAACAGGTCCTGTTTGAGTGATGACTGTGGCCGGGACCCATTTAGCTCTGGAAGTATAATTCCGAGCCAAAACTGGCTGTCCCGGGCTAAAGGTTCGGTCTTTTGCTCTGGGTGCCCGTCTGATGACTTGATATTGCTGCTGATGTTGCACAATTTGTCGGGGTTCAGAAGGTTTCAGCAGATCAAAGCAAGTGCGCAGCTGTTGTCCCAACATTAGAAAGGCTGGGGATGCCTGGGTCGTTTCTGTAGGAAAAGTAAGAAGATATCCAGACGCTTTTGAATGGAGTGTTGTCCCCTTGCTGATTTCAAAGCGTTTTTCATTGTCTGCACAAATCTTTCAGCTAATCCGTTGGTGGACGGATGATATGGTGCTGACGTGATGTGGTGTATCCCATTTGCCTTCATAAAATTTTGAAACTCCTGAGAAACGAACTGCGGTCCGTTGTCGCTCACAAGTTGTTCTGGCAGACCAAAACGACTAAAGAGTCCTCGTAGTTTTTGGATAGTACTCTCTGCAGAAGTGGACTGCATTATAGAGACTTCTGGCCATTTAGAATGGGCATCTATTGCCACCAAGAACATGCTTCCTTCAAGGGGGCCAGCAAAGTCAACGTGAATACGTTGCCACGGGTTTTCAGGCCAGTCCCATGGGTGTAGGGGTGCCCACTGGGGTGCATTCCTCACACCCTGACATGACATACAAGCTTTTGCCTTCTCTTCAATAGCGCTGTCCAATCCAGGCCACCAAAAATAGCTTCGTGCAATTTCCTTCATGCGCACTATTCCACAGTGACCGGAATGTAGCTGTTCTAACATCTGTGATCTCAGCGGTGGTGGAATAATGACACGTCTCCCCCACAACAAACAACCAGATTGGACCGATAACTCCATCCGTTTGGACATGTAGGGAACAAGGTCGGATGAGACCGGAGAGGTTTGTCGAGATGTTCCATGCATCACCAGGTCCATAACTTGGGACAATACTGGGTCAACGCGAGTTGCCTTCTTTATCTGAGTAGCAGTGATGGGTGTATTCTCTACCTGTTCAAAGTAAAAGATTTCCTTTTGGGCACTATCTTGATGTTTGACCGGCAAAGGCAACCTCGAGAGGCCATCTGCATTGCCGTGCAGAGTGGATTTCCGATATTTGATTTCATATGTGTGTGCTGAAAGTATCAATGCCCAACGTTGCATACGACTAGCAGCTAATGGGGGAATGCCTGTGTAGGGTCCAAAAATTGACGTCAGAGGTCGATGGTCTGTAAGAAGAGTAAACTTTCGCCCAAAGAGGTACTGATGAAACTTCCGAATTCCAAAAACAATTCCTAATGCCTCACGTTCGATTTGGGCGTAGTTAGTTTCTGCTTTGCTTAGAGTGCGTGAAGCAAAAGCAATAGGTCTCTCTTCTCCCGAAGGCATAATATGTGACACGACTGCTCCCACTCCATAAGGGGAGGCGTCGCAGGCCAATTGTAGGGGTAAGGATGGATCAAAGTGCGTTAGAACTTCAGAATTTAGCAATGCATCCTTAGCTTTGTTAAATGCAACATCACAGGCTTCAGTCCACTTCCAGGCCTTGTTCTGCCCAAGGAGCTCGTGAAGTGGTTTTAGCAGTGTGGCTAACTGTGAGATGAACTTTCCATAATAGTTCAGTAGTCCTAGAAACGAGCACAGCTGGCTTACATTTCGTGGTGGGGGAGCCTCCACAATAGCTTTAACTTTTGCAGGGGCCTTATGAAGACCTGCAGAATCGATTATGTGTCCCAAATATTCAACAGAGGGCTTGAAGAATTCACACTTGTCTTTGCGAACTCGTAGGCCATACTCTTCCAATCTTTGTAGGGTAGCCTCTAAATTCTTTAAGTGATCCTCTTCATTTCTTCCAGTGACCAGGATGTCATCCAGATAGCACTGAACTCCTGACAAGCCACACAAGATCTGGTCCATAGCTCTCTGGAACAGGGCGGGAGCCGATGTTATTCCGAAGGGTAGGCGACAGTATCGATAAAGCCCCTTATGAGTCACAATAGTCAACAGCTCTTGGGACTTTTCATCGACGTGCATCTGTAAATATGCTTGACTCAAATCAATCTTACTGAACTTTTGTCCCCCAGCCAGGCCTGCGAAGAGGTCATCGATGCGGGGAAGCGGGTATTGCTCTGCACACAACACTGGGTTGACAGTGACTTTAAAATCCCCGCAAATCCGGAGAGAGCCATCTTTCTTCACTATTGGAACGATAGGAGTGGCCCATGAGCTATGGGTAACTGGTATTAGGACTCCATTGGTGACCAGGCGCTCCAGGTCTGCTTCAACCTTTGGCCTGATGGCATATGGCACAGTTCGGGCTTTCAGATATTTTGGTGGACTGCCAGGTTTAATGTTCAATGTCACAGTGATTCCCTTCATACTTCCCAAATCATCTCCAAAAACAGCAGCATGTTTCCTTAGTATAGGGGTTAGACTGGTTTCTTCTTTAGTCATCCGGTGCACTTCTGCCCAGTTCAGTTGAATCTTCCCAAGCCAAGACCTACCCATTAAGGCTGGGTAGTTACCTCTCACCACAAACAGTGGCAATCTAGCGGCCTGTTCATTGAGCTCCACCTTAACATCAATAGTGCCCACCATGGGCACAGCTTCTCCCGTATACGTCTTCAGAACAGTTTTTGTTGCCTTAAGCGGAAGATGCTGTAGCTTTTCTTTATACACAGTCTCAGAGACCAGCGAGACAGCTGCACCGGTGTCCAGTTCCATGCGTATAGGTTTGCCCTCCAATAAGGGGGTTACCCAGTATTCATGTGAGCCCGCTGCCAAAGACAAAACATGCAGTGGCACTTCCTCTTGTGATGAGGTGTCTCCTTGATCATCCTGGGTCTGCTCTAGAGTATGCAAGGTTCCTCTTTTTGTCGGCCAGACCACAGGCCTCTTTTTCTTTTGTTTACAGGCACACTCAATGTGTCCCTTTTTGCCACAGTGTCGACACACCAGGTCCTTACACCAGCATTCTGATGCCTGGTGTCCTGGCTTACCACAGCGGTAACATTCTTGACTCTGCACAGTTTTGTGGGTCGGTTCTTGTGACACTTTTTGCACCCTAGGGGGTGCACCGATGTATTGTGCCTCCCTTGTAGCCAGTTCCATGGAGACAGCAATATCAACAGCCTTCTGTAAGGTAAGCTGAGCCTCTGTCAGTAGGCGCTTCCGTATAGCTTCACTGTACAGGCCACACACTAACCTGTCACGCAGGGCATCATTTAACATTTCTTTAAATTCACAGTGTTCTGCTAGCTTTTTTAGAATGGCTACAAATTGTACAACTGCTTCATCTTCCTTTTGGTCTCTTTTGTGGAACCTATATCTTTCAGCAATTACCAGTGGTTTTGGGGAAAAATGGGACCCCAGGATTTCCACAATGTCACTGTAAGATTTAGTTGCTGGCTTAACAGGGTGTAGTAAGCTGTGTAGCAGGGAGTAGGTTTTAGCCCCTACAACACTTAAGAATATTGGCACCTTCTTCGCTTCTGTAATGTCATTTGCAATAAAAAAAAGCTCAAAACGCTCAGTATACACATGCCACTGCTCTGTATTCTCATCAAAAGGCTCCAGGGGCCTGGTCAGAGTAGCCATGATTTTTAGTTTCACTTTCACAGTCAGTGCAAAGAAGCAGCTTTTTTTCTTTGTTTGGTCTTTACCTTGACTTCTACTTCCTTCTGTTACTGGAGCAGCACCAGAATCCCATCCTCGTCGCCAGTGTTATATCCTTGGGGCAGCCGGAGTAGGAAGCAATCACTTGAGGCCAGAGAGCAGACAGCTAACCAAAACCTCCATTTTATTTACAGACCATAATACTCTAACTCAGTTGCCATAGCAGCAAAAACCATGACAACCAAATACACAACAGGAGCAAATGCGGTTTTATCTTAGAGCTTGGCTGTAGACAATGGATCGTGTGGTGTGTCCGGGATGGAAGCATGGAGGCATGTAGGTAAATATAGCGGTCAGTGGGTTTCCGGTATAGGGTGGTGTTTATGTGACCATCGCTTATTAGCACAGTCGTGTCTAGGAAATGGACCGCTTGTGTGGACTGAGCCAGGCTGAGGTTGATGGTGGGATGGAAATTGTTGAAATCATGGTGGAATTCCTCAAGGGCTTCTTTTCCATGGGTCCAGATGATGAAGATGTCAGCAGTGTAGCGCAAGTAGAGTAGGGGCGTTAGGAGACGAGAGCTGAGGAAGCGTTGTTCTAAGTCGGCCATAAAAATGTTGGCATATTGTGGGGCCATGTGGGTACCCATAGCAGTGCCGCTGACGTGAAGATGTTGTACTCAAAGTACCATACAGGATCTTTTCAGGGGGATTAAGGCAAAACGCCACATTTATTAGTAATACAGGTATTAATTAATACTCTATGATATGCATATGAGATATATATCACAGTCATGCATTCACACACACACACACACACAGACACACACACACTCCGTCTTGCTGCTGTTACCAACTAGTTGCTCCCCTTAACTGCACTGGCCAGGTGAGTTAGATGGGGGAGGGATGGAGCCGGGCTTCTGCCGATCCGGATCGATGCTCCGATGGTGACAAGACGAGACCCGGAGTCCTTCTGCAAGACACCTCACATTTATAGCAGCTTCCCTCTTTATGCAAATCTAGACCAGATTCAAAATCTGGGTCTGTGTCCCTTGGTCTGTGTCCGTTGGTCTTTGTGCTGCTTTTCTCTGGGTGTTGTCCCAGTGCTGCTCACAGAGGGTGTTTTCTAAAGCAGGTGCTGGCTTCTAATCCCTGAGGCCGTCAATATGTCTGCGCTTCTTTGTTGGGCCCACTTGACAAGTTGTATTGTCCTTTGCTCTGGCTCCCATTCCCTCTGCAACTGTTGTCGCTGTCTGGAGGTGGGTGTCTTCCAAGCCTCACTCATTCACACCTCATTCAGTCAATAGGGCAATTGATTACAGAGTGGGGGGGAAGATCTTATTCTACTTCTAGCCAAAAGGCACATGTTTCTTTTACTTTAACTATACTATCCTTAGGGGCTATAACATTTGATACAAAGTTTTCTACCAATTTTCTATATAGGGATCTAATACAAAGTTGTATGAAAACAGAGAGGCACAATGCCAAGTAAAATAGAGAGGCCCAATGCCAAGTCATATGAGATACAAAATAACATCATGCAAGATGCAATGTCATAAAGATACTTAATACAAAATAACACAATGCAACATCATAAAGATTTACAGAGAGAGTTAATACAGAGATTTCTCTACATTGTCCCCCTTTTGACCTCTCAAGAACAATTCTTGAGTGGTCACCATGTAAAATCTCTGTTTTAAAGCTCTGTATTGGGTCATGATTTCAGAGTGTGGTTTTAATTTGGAATACATCTGTTTTATCCAGCAGCACATGCAGAGCATTAGAACTAACAGAACCGTTAGGGTTTGTAGGTACAAGTGCTGGCAAGCCACGCTGTCTCTGCATCAGGGGCGGCTCTACAAATTTGGCCGCCCCAAGCAGTCATGCCCGGGAGGCGCCCCCGAGCCGCGGGAGCAGCAGACCTCCCGCGGGCATGACTGCGGAGGGTCCGCTGGTCGCGCGGCTCGGCTGGACCTCCCGCAGCTGCGGGCGGTTCGCTGGTCCCACGGCTCCGGTTGAGCTGCCGCAGGCATGCCTGCGGGAGGTCCAGCCGAGCCGCGGGACCAGCGAACCGTCCGCAGTCATGCCTGCGGCAGGTCCGCTGCTCCCGCGGCTCCGGTGGACCTCCCGCAGGCATGACTGCGGCAGGTCCGCCGGCCCAGCCTGCCGCCCCCCCGGGAAAGGGCCGCCCCAGGCAGGTGCTTGCCCCGCTGGGCTCTGGAGCCGGCCCTGCTCTGCATTGAACCATTCATTAGAACAGTACAGCATGCACATTCTGTAATGCTGGCTTTAGTAACTCAGGACAATGGCCCGGTGAGGCCGGTGAGGGGAGCCAGCCTTAACCAATCAGAATGAAGTAAACAGGTGTATCAATCATATAGTAATAAGTAACCTGTGTGATGTCAATCATGTAATACTGAGTAACCAGTCTGTAAGAAAGAGAATAAAAGCAGCGGTCCGGGACTATCCTGAGACGCCTCACTGCAGCCTTGTCTCGTCTCTGTTTCCCGATACAACATCTGGTGACCCCGACGTGATCCAGACACAGGACCCCCGACTCATCGGCTGGCTTAGCCTTGGTGCACCACAGCGCAACGCGCTCCCTTGTGAGTATGGGGGGGGATTTATCCATTGAGCAAAAAGATCATGCAAAAGAGTTATTGAAGCTTATCAAACAGGACGGGTGTACTGCAGTATCGTTACGGCACTTGGAGGAATTGCTCCGAGTGATTGAGTATAAGTGCCCATGGTACTCGAACCGAGGCTCCCTAGATCACTCCGATTGGATAAAGATCGGAGAGGCATTGTTTAGGGAACCTCGAGCCAAGATCCAACATATTCTGTTGTGGCAGCACTGTTCAGCTGCGGTGGGGAGATTACGAAAAGAGGCGTCCCCCTCCGCACCTCCCTTGCTCTCGGTAGAGGCACCTCCCGCCTATCCCCGAGTGCTCCCACCAGCCCCTTTTTTAGCACCAAAACCTTCTACACCAGTGGTGGACACCCTGGGGCAGAAGTCCCTTCCTCAGGGCGCTGTCTGTGCCGCCCTTGCGGCGGCGCGGGCAAGCGGGCAGGACCCCTTATTGGAAGAATGGGAGGGAGAAATCCCTTTGGTGTTTCCTTTGTCTTATGACCCTCCCAATGAGGCAGGTGAAGTGGTAGCTCGGCACTCCACCCTCCCGTATTCAATTCTTCGGGAGCTTAACAAAGCTGTATGTGAGTCAGGGCTGCGTTCCACTTATGTGCAGGGTATGATAGAAGGGATCGCCAATAGTTATACTATGATCCCGGAGGATTGGAAACATCTATTTCGTATGATCCTTTCCCCTGCACAGTACGTGGTATGGGATAATGAGTTTAGGTTGGCAGCCCTAGCACTCGGTAACGCGCAGAATACTGCTGAGCAAATATATGGGACAGGAGCTTTTGCCACCATGGAGCAACAATCTATATTGCCCATGGAATCTTTTCACCGCACGGCAATGTGCATTCAGAGAGCCTTTCGGCGCGTTCCAGCCTCTGGCAAGCCCCTTCGATCATTCACAAATGTTAAACAACAAGCTACGGAACCTTATCATCATTTCGTTGATCGCCTCAAGGAGGCTGTTCAACACCAAATTGACAATCCGGACGCTCAGACGGAACTCCTTTTACGCTTAGCGTATGAGCAGTCCAATGCTGACTGTCGGAAAATTCTCCAAACTATCATTCACCGCCCTAATTACACACTCGCTGACATGTTACAAGCATGTGCCGAAGTGGGCACTCAGACCCACGCTATGGCACTGTTGGCGGGAGCAATCCGTCAAGGTAACAAACCTACAGGTAACTGCTTTAACTGCCAGCGACCTGGACACTTCAAAAAGGAGTGCCGGGCCCCAGGAGGTGGTGCTCATAAGGGCGGAACTAACACCACCGGGGGCCGTCCTTCTAAAAAGTGCCCAAAATGTAATAAAGGATATCATTGGGCTAATCAATGTCGCTCCTCAACCCCAGATAATTCGGGAAACTTTCGACCGGGCCCCCCTCCAGCCCCGGTTTAAAGGAGGGAGCTTTGCCTGCCACAGCTGCTCGACCAGCCACAAAAGGCAGTGCTGGTTTGGATCTTATTAATGCAGTAGATATGCAATCCCCTCTCCCTGGTGACGTACTCCTCATGCCTACGCAGCTTTCTGGTCCGCTTCCCCCGGATACATTTGGGTTGATTTTGCCTCGCTCATCTGCCAGCAGTCAGTCTATTATGATTGTGCCCGGAGTTATCGATTCTGATTACACCGGCATTATCTATGTTCAAATTTGGAGTCACCTTCCCCTCAAATTAAAGGCGGGGGACTCTTGGGCTCAACTGCTAATCTTACCTTACACAGCGCCGGCCGGACCCGGTCAGGCGAGTCGTGCCGGCGGATTTGGTTCTACTCGCGTTAATCTGGAGCAAGGTCTCCTTTTTCATCCACAGATTGCTGCAGTATTACAACACATCCGAATGCACAAACCGACCCGTAAGTATATCATCAACGGTAAGGAGCTCTATGGGTTGCTAGACACTGGAGCGGATGTTTCAGTAGTTGCACAAAAGCATTGGGACCCTTCCTGGCCTTCCGAAGTTTCCCCCTCAGTTTGGGGAGTGGGAGGCCCGCAATCTTCCCGACAAAGCACCAATTGGCTCTCAGTATGGGATAGTGAAGAGGGGCGAGAGGTTGCAAAAATTCGTCCGTGCATTTTGCCAATTGATCTTAATCTCTGGGGGCGAGACCTATTGTCTCAGCTGGGAGCCTCCCTAGTGGTGCCATGACACGTCAGTGCTCCTCACACACTGCCCTCCCACTGGAATGGAAAACCCACGTCCCAGTGTGGGTTGAGCAATGGCCACTCCCTCAGGAAAAATTAATAGCCCTTAAGGAATTAGTTCAGGAACAATTAACCGAGGGACATATTGAGCCTACTACTAGCCCATATAATACTCCAGTCTTTGTTATTAAGAAAAAATCTGGATGCTGGCGATTATTACATGATCTCCGAGCTATAAACAAAATTATGGAACCTATGGGAGCCCTTCAATGTGGGACCCCGAATCCGAATGTTATACCACACGATTATCAGTTAGCAATAATCGATCTTAAGGATTGTTTTTTCTCTATCCCTCTCCTCCCCCGTGATCGAAAGTACTTTGCATTTACTATCCCTGTTTTAAATAATAGTCAGCCAACGGAACGCTACCATTGGAAAGTTCTTCCCCAGGGTATGCTAAACAGCCCCACCCTCTGTCAGTATTATGTGAATCAGTCTCTCTTACCCTTTCGCAAACGGTACCCTATGCTTAAGGTTTACCATTATATGGATGATATCCTCATAGCAGGACCAGAACTCCCTCCTTCATGGAAAACTGACCTGCAAAATATGCTCCAGGAATACGGCCTTCAGATAGCCCCAGAAAAGGTACAATGTATAGAGCCCTTCCTTTATCTGGGACATAAAATGATGGCCGCTTATTCCATTCCGATTATCCCGCAAATTGCCTTGAAAACCAACATTAATTACGTCACCCTTCAGCAAGTCCTCGGCATAATTAATTGGGTACGTCCCTATTATCGCCTTGATACCAACATGTTAAGTCCATTATTTGATGCTCTTCGGCAGGGGCGTCACCCCTCCGATATCATTTCTCTCACAAAAACACAATTAGATGCCATTGAGCAGGTAAATCAATCTCTCGCAAAGGTTTGGGTGGATCGTGCCGTGGATAACAAGCCTCCACGTCTCGCTTGTCTTCAAGGGGTGACCCAACCTTGTGCCGCCCTCTTTCAAGCACCCGAGGCTGGGACGGTGCGAATCCTTGAATGGCTTTATCTCGCCCACACCCCGGCAAACACCCTTACTCCCCTTCCCTCCATGCTTGCTTCCCTAATTACTAAAGGGCGCCAGCGTGCATTAGTACTTTTGGGTATAGATCCAGCAGAAATAGTTCTTCCAATTCCCCTGCATTTATGGCAAACTCTTTGTGAAACAACTCCTGAGGTTCAATGTGCGTGTGCGGGTTATACAGGAACCTTTACCTTTCATACCTTAAAGGACCCCCGTTTTGGCATGACACAGCGATTACCCCTTAGTTTTCGCTATTTACTCTCACCAACCCCGCTGCCAGATGTGCTTACAGTATTTACGGACGGGAGTCCACACCGTGGGGTTCTCTCTTGGCGTGACCCACTTACCACCCGCTGGTGTTCCTTGTTTACCCTACCCCAAAGCTCCGCCCAGCGTGCTGAGCTGGCTGCAGTAATTTTGGCCTTTAATCGTTTTTCAATGCAGCCGTTTAATATTATCACCGACAGTTTATATGTAGCCAATGTTGTTTCAAATATTAGTGGCAGTTATGTATCACCAGCGCTAGATAAAAATTTGCTAGCTTTGTTTTTAGCATTGCAACATCTCATTCATTCCCGTACCGATTGGTTTTTTATTGCTCATATTCGAAGCCACCAACCTTTCCCTGGCATGTTGACAGAAGGCAATGCCCAGGCGGATGCCCAACTCAGGGCATTCCCTTGTACTCCTATAGAAAGTCATGCCCTACATCATCAAAATGCCAAGGCATTGGCTAAACAATTTCAGATCCCTCTTTCTGATGCTCGAGGTATGGTTCAACAATGTCCTCAATGCACCCTTAACCCACAGGGTCCTCCCATAGGGGTAAATCCCCGTGGTCTCGGAGCCAATCAACTTTGGCAGATGGATGTCACCCTTTTTCCCCCCTTCTCCCCTTGGAAATACCTGCACGTTGTCATCGACACATTTTCAGGCTACACTTGGGTAACAGCCCAAAAAGGGGAGGCTACCAAACATGTTTGTAATCACTTGATTCGCAGTTTTGCGGTAATGGGCAGCCCCGCTGAGTTGAAAACCGACAATGGCCATGCTTACTGTTCCTCCGCCATGGCCGCATTTTGTGCCCGGTGGGGCATTCTCCACAAATTCGGCATTCCTTATAATTCCTGGGGTCAGGCCATTGTTGAAAGGGCTAACCGCACCCTAAAGGAGGCCCTTACTAAACAAAAACAAAAAGGAGGAGTGCCCCTATCCTTGCCAGATAAGGAAGAATGGCTGGCTCGTGTCTTGTTTACACTGAATCATTTAAATTTAACCTTGTTTAATAATCAGTTTTTATCTAGAGCCCAGCGCCATTATCGACAGACCGAGCCCCTTCCAGCGCCAAAGGTGATATATCGCAAGCTGCCAGGACCAGAGTGGAGCCTGCCTGTGCCGCTCATCACCTGGGGCCGGGGCTACGCAGCAGTGTCAACTGAAACCGGCCCTGTGTGGGTTCCCGCTCGCTTTGTGAAGCCGTGGAGAGATGGCCTGGCATCAGGGGCTAAAGAATCCCATTCCGGATTTCAGTCTAACCCTGACGGATAGGGTGGACAAGATTGACAAGGCCCGAAAGCGTGGCACACCTAACGCTGCCATAACTTGGGGGCAGGTCAAAACTTTATCACGGCAGGCTGAACATGTATTAGAGCAAACTAAGGCGGATAAGACTACAGAAAGTTATTTTCTTGCGCTAATAGCCAGCTTAAATGCTAATTCTCTTTGCTGGGTTATGTACATTTGGGTGACCGTTCTGTGTTTGCCGCAAGGTGTTGCAACCCCTCTCCCTTCCACCAATGTGTGGGAGACATTTATTCACACCTTGAATCAGACATCCTTTTGCCTCTCCCAGCAAGTTACGGTGGGAGAGATTTTAGGTACTTGTCTGATTCCTGTATGTCATAATCCTGATGATGTTGAAAATGCTACTTGGTTTTATTCCAGTCTGGAGCCCAATTCCACCATTCATGGTTTGGGCTATGCTGGCTATCATAATTGGGGACCCCAAACACCTCGTAGACCTAGGAATGCGCTTGCCCTTCGAACCCCCTATGCTGCCACACATAACATAACCTGTGCCCGCATGACTAACTGTACTATGAGTAATTGTAAGCAGTTTCCTGCTCCAGCAATGAATTGTTCTGCTGTGACAAATATCTCTTATCTATACAAGCATGTACAGCTGCCGGATGGGTGGTTTTGGACATGCTCAGGATATACTTTCAATTATATGCCCGCCAATCTTAGTGATGGCACTTGTTGTTGCCTAAGCCGACTTGCGCTCATATTACCAACCAAAAGGCAACTGTTAAATACTTCGCGAGTTAGTCGCAGTCTCCCTTTGGATGCTTCCTGTGATAGCCGTGTACATTTACTTTCAAAAACTGAGACTGTCGCTTTGGCTGTTTCTCTTGTCGGGGTCCCCGGGTTGGCCACAGGAAATAGTATGCGAATCAATGGTTTAGCTTGTGCAGCCACTAAGGCTTTAAATGCAACATCTACCGCTATAGCCCCTCTTAATGATGAGCAGGAAGACATCCGCCATGGGGTGTTGCAAAATCGAGCGGCTATAGATTATTTACTTATGCTGCATCATTATGGATGTGAAAAGGTTAATGATATGTGTTGCTTTAATATTTCTGATCATCATCATTCAGTTGAAAATCAACTCAAGATAATTAAAAATTTAACAGATCAAATCAGATACAATCCAGACCCCTTCTCGGGATGGTGGGATTGGCTCTCCTCATGGCTTCCTAACACTGGGTGGTTGCATCAACTTGTCACCTTTGGGGGACTCACTGTACTGTTACTCGTGCTGTTTTGCTGCGGCATCCAGTGTATCCCTTCACTTGTTTCTCTCTTCATTAAGGGCTGTCCATGGACTAGCCCGGAGCCCCCCCGAAAGTATTAGTCATAGTTAACAAAACAAAATAGAGGGAGATGTAGGTACAGTGTAGGTACAGATGTTGGCAAACCACGCTGTCCCTGCACTGAACCATATTATTAGCACAGTATATTATGCACTTTCTGCTGTGCTAGCCTAGTCACACAAGACAATGGCCCGGTGAGGGAAACCAGCCTTAATCAATCAGAATGAAGTAAACAGGTGTATCAATCATATAGTAATAAGTAACCTGTGTGATGTCAATCATGTAATACTGAGTAACCGGTCTGTAAGAAAGAGAATAAAAGCGGCGGTCTGGGACTATCCAGGGACGCCTCACTGCAGCTTTGTCTCGTCTCTGTTTCCCGATACAACACAGGTTCAAGAATTTGAGAAAAGGTGTAAATCTGAGATTTTCTTTGTATTTTATCATGAGAGAGACAAGGAAAAAATCTCAGGGGATATTCACTTAGAATTAGACAACTAAAGAAAAGTGGGGCAAATGTTTAGAGTATTTTATATCAGTCTTTGAGATTTGCAGAGAAAACAAGTCACAAGCTAAGCAATTGATAACATGAGAGAAAAATACCAAGATCTGAGGGGATTTTAGGTTGCTATTAAATAACTAAAGGGAAAAGGGGGAGTGTTTGCCTGGATTTTCTGAGACTGTCCAATACAGAAACACAAAGTGATGGTTCCCCCCCACTGCCACCATTCACATGAGCAGCAGGGAGCCTGGGAGGAGCTGATTTAAGGGGGGAGGGGAGGGCTGGAAGGCTCCCTGGATAAAGGAAGGGGGCGGAAGTGGGGGACGGGCAGGTGACTGGCAACTGAGGGCTGGGGGAAACTGTGTTGGTAGTTTGGGGTCAGTGGGTGGGATTGGGAAGCTCGGGTCTGGACAGTCTCCATGGGGGACACGTGCTTTTTCCATCCCCGCCTTGGCAGAGAACGGGCATCTCCTCCCATCCCCACTCCAGGGGCAGCCATGTGCTGGGGAATGACTCAGGGCAACAATTTCCCACCTAAATGAGGACAAATCGCTGCAGATCAAACGGGTGGGGAAAACTGCCCCACCGGAGAGATTTTAAATTGACACTTGAGAAGTAGAGAGAGAGAGACCAGGGGGAAATCAGAGATGAGAGAGCTCATCATTGGGGGGATCTCCCTGGATTTTCTAGCCACGTGTGATAATGGGGGAAAAGGGGAAAAGCTGGAGAGACTTTGTAGGTGGGAGGACGGGGCACAAACAGGGCAGGATTCAGTGAACTCCCCTCCCCCCCCCCCGCGGGAATTTCCTGGCTCCACAAAACAGTTCAAATGTCCCGCCCCAATGACCTTCCCCCCCCCCCGCAACCCCGGCTCCCCCCCCCGGATCTTCCCTTTAGCCCCCCCAGCCCCGCCCCCACCTGCCTGACCTCCCCCCCCCCATCAATTCCCTGCGCAGCCCCCGGCCCCGCCCCGCGGCCTGTTGCTCCCTCGCCCCATCCCAGCCCCGCCCCCTCCCAGCGGAACGTTCCGGCTGATGCGGGCGGGGGGAAGGGCAGCGGCTTCAGCAGCTGCTACTGAGCATGCGCAATGCCCGGGAGCAGCACAGGGCCACTGGGAGCGATTTAATGCACCGCCCCCCGCCGGGCCCCGCCCCCCATCCCAGCGGCTCCGAGGCTTCTCCCGGGTTCCCCGGGGCAGAGTCACGTGCCCGCCCCCCCAGCGCCCCCCCCCCGGGGTCTCTCACTCACCGGGGGCTCCGGGCGGGGCTGGGGCGGGCAGAGCCCGGGGCTGCCCAGGGGGCCGGTCCCAGCTGGAGAAACCCCCCCCCGGCCGGGCCGCCCCGGGGAGCAGCTGCTGCTTTGTTCTCTCACCCCCAGCGGGACTCGCACGGCGCATGTGCAGTAACAGCTGCTGAAACCCTTCGTTACCTGAGCTGCGGAGGGCGGGAGCGGCCCCGGGGCAGGCTGGGAGATGTAGTTCCTGACCCTCCCCGGAGCGGAAGTGACGTCACCGGGGGAACCGGAACCGGAGCCGGGCTGTAAAGGAGCGTTGGGCGCTGGGGCTCTGCCTGGCTCGCGCGGGGCCGTTGGAGCCTCTCCCGGGCCGGAGAAGGGTTGGTGCCGGTGGAGCTCTGGGCATGCGCAGATCGCGGCGGGAGAGACCTTCATTAACCCTGGGGTCCCTGCGCGGGGCCGGGGTGGGGGGGAAATGTCGGTGCAGCCCGGACATGGCGGGGGCGGGAGCAGGTGACCCCCCCCCGAGGAGCGGGGAGAGAAAGGGGGGGGCTGAGATCCCCTCGGATTTACCGCTGCCCCCTCCCGTGGGGACCCCCCTCCTCCCCCGTCCTGCCCCCTTTCTCCCTAGAGAGCCACGAGCAGCGCCCAGGGTGACCCCCCCTCCCCCAACCCCTGAGAAGTTCCCTGTCCGTCCCCCCCCCGACTGTGCCCCATTTTCTCTCCCCTTCGCCAGTGGCCGGTTCAGGTCTCAGGTTTGGGGGGTTTCCCCCATTTCCACCTGCCGGGATTTGTCCTTGTGCGGGTGGGAAATGGTTCCCCCCAGTGACTCCTGAGCTGGGCAGAGGCTGGGGGGGGCCTGAGACACCTCTGGGCTGGGCTGGGGGGGCCACTCTCTGCTGGCAACGGGGCCTGGGAAGGGCCAGGAAGGGGAGGGAGGATCAAGTGTCCCCCATGGAGATGGCCCAGCCCCAGGTTTTCCAGTCCAGCTACTTCCCCTCCCCCAACCTGCCCAACCCAGCAGCCCCCCCCCCCCCCGCTTGCTAGTCACATTCCCAGACCCCACTGCCAGCCCCTCCCCACTGATAGTGACTTTCTCACTCCAGCCCCCTCCTGTCCCCTGTGAAAAGACATCACCCAGGGCTCCTTGCTGTCCATGTGAGTGTGAGGCAAGAAGAATCCATCCCATTCTGTTGTTGATTCAATATCCTTGTATAATCCCCTCCAATTTCCCCTCTTTTTTCTTGAACCCTTAAATGGTGACACAAAATCTCCCAGAGGTTGGTGCTTCTCTCTTATATTGGCAAATATTTAGTTTGTGCCCCATTTTCTCCTCAGTTCTGAAATACTGATATCTAATGCTCGAAAATCTTCCCGCTTTTCTCCCCAGGTGTGTGACTGAGATCAGGGCTCCTATCGTACTGCCAGGCGCTGCAGAGACCCCAACTGAGATCTGGGCTCTGTTCTGCCAGGCGCTGAAGAGACCCCAGGTGAGATCAGACCCCACTGTTGTGCCAGGTAAAACTGAGACCTGGACCGAGATCACGGCCCCCCTTGTCGCAGGCAGCGAATGACTGCGACCCAAAGCGCTCCCTCCATTGTGCTGGGCACTTCAGAGACCTCGACTGAGATCTGTGTCCCCGTTGGGTCTGGCCCTGCACTGACCCCGACCCAGATCACGTCGCACCACTGTACTGGGCACTGCACAGACCCTGACAGGGATCCTGACCCCACAGTTTGCCAAATGCTGCAGGGACCCCAAACAAAATCAGGGATCCTGTAATGCCAGGAGTTGCAGAGCCCCCGACTGAGATCAGGCTTCCTGTTGTGCAGGGCTCTGCACAGACACTGACCAGGATCAGGGTCCCCATTGTGACAGATGCTGAACAGACACCAAGGGTATCTCTACCCTGCCGTTAAAAAACCCCAGCTGGCCCATGTCAGGTGACTCAGGCTCACAGGGCTCAGACGAAGGGGCTGTTTAATTGCAGTGTAGGTGTCTGGGCTCGGGCTGGGGCCAGGCTGTAGGACCCTGCGAGGTGGGAGGGTGCCAGACCTTGGGCTGCAGCTCCAGCTGGACCATGGGCACCACAATTAAACAGCCCCACAGCCTGAGCCGTGTGAGCCCAAGTCAGCGGGCACAGACCAGCCGCTGGTGTCTGACTGCAGTGTAGACATGCCCACAGGGACAGAGAGTCCTTGCCACAAAAAGCTCAAAGGCTAAATAGGCCAATGGTGGGAGGCAACTCTCCATTTTACAGATGGGGAAACTGAAGCTCAGAGAGCTTCTACCTCCCCTCTTACCTCTCCCCTTAACCCCAGGCCCAGCGTGTGTGTGTGCAGCGTTGTTTTGGTCTGTGTTTGCCTTGCATTGGCTTCCAAGGGAGGCTGTGGAATTTCCTTCATTGTAGGTTTTTAAGGCCAGGTTACAGATACACCAGTCTGGGAATGTCTAGGGATACTTGGTGTTAGGGGGCTTAGTCCTTCACCCTCTCACTTCCCTGGTCCTTCTCGCATGAACAGAGAGCAGCAGTACCCCAAGTCCAAAGGCGCAAATAATTCGATGTTTATTGGGGTGAACTTCCAGCAAGCATGATTCCAGATGTCCCTGTCCCTGTTCCCATCCCCTGTTCCCATTTCCCCCTTTAGCAAAACATGATCCCAATTCCCCCAGTCCCTGTTCCCATTTCCCCCCCCCCCCATTACTTCCTGATTGACTGCAGACTATATAGTAAAACCTGAGTTTTGCTTAGCTATATCTTAACCAGTCATTTTACTGAAATTTAACTATCCAATCCTAACATGGTTATTTAACCAATTATATTCCACCACCTTCATTGGTTTACACCCAACAAAATTAATTATAACAGCAGACAGAAACAATCACAGAACCAGACAGAGACCATGCAAATAAACATACAAAACAATACAGAAGTGAGAATTTCACAACTACATTTATACAGACATAAGGGTTTTCCAGCTGTGTCTATTGATAAGTGAGTTCTTGCCAGACAGGACGCTATCAAACCAGGTTTCCTTTTACATCTTCTAGGCTCTTCTCTTTCTCTGGAGGTGACAGGAATATCGGGGCAGGATTGTATTCCTAACAGCCCAATAGCACCTTATTTCAATGTGACTAGTTTGGAATGTGAGGATGTGACCAGACACTTCCCAGCGTATGGCTGCCTAACTACATCTTGGCTGAAGGCCTTAGCCTGTCGCAGTAAGAGAAGGCCATTCCACAGACAGTGATCTTTGATTCCTTCTTTTATACCTCTGTAACTAGCGAAGTGATAAGAATACACCTACATTCTTACAGTTCAGGCCTTTGCAGACAGGCCTGAATAGCTCTATCCTAACACTCCACCCCCTTTTTTTTTCTTTTTCTTTTGAGATCCTCCTGCCCAGGTATCCCTGGAAAAGCACAGGACAGATGGCGACACATTTTCTGATAGGGCCAGGCATCAAGGTGGAAGGTGTCGATATTCCATTTGTCCCACTGCCCCTTGTGTAGTCCCGTGCCCTGCACCTTCTCTCCTACGGGCATACCACACCTAGTCCAATTAGTGTCCCAGACTTCCCATTAGATTGGGTCCGGGTTGTCTTGCACACTGCGGGGTGGGAAGGGCTTACTACATTACTTATAGATTATCTGCATATGCAGCATGACACAAGTACTGTTAACAATATACAATGCACAGCAATACCGAGTCCTGACCACTGCAGTATGGTCCCACGTCCGAGCCACGACCGAAACACTGCCTTTCCTCCTTCGACAGGGTCAGGATCTTAATGTGTCCCGTTGCTGGCAGCGGCAGCAAGCTGCCCCTGCAGGTTTTACGTGCTTTTGTCCATATTATAAGTCCATTGAATGTCCACAGAGAAATGGGTTATTGTCCAAGCCAACGTAACCACTTGGTATGGAATCAGGCGGTATGCCCTGGTTCAATTATTCACAGCAATAAGATTTACAGATCCATTTGTGCACCAAAGTCCAGATAGCAGCATATAGATGTGTGTAGTTTGGTTTGGGCTGGTGTAATTGTGCCCCCAGAAATATGTACATTTCCAGCAAAACACCTCATACACAGTACGCCCAATTGTCCACCCCTTGCCATAGGCCATTGATCCTGCTCCTGCATAGTCATAGGAGAGGGGTACAGCCAAACATTTTCTTTGATGTGCACCATTTTTTACACCTCTCCATTGATTCCCAGTGAGCTCCTCCCCTGCTCATTATTCCCATAGGGCTTGTAGGGCCCACCTTAGTTGCCGTTCTATTTCCAGGCACCATAGTAGCCGTTACCCAAGTGCTGGCCTCCCAGTTGAGCATTTTGCATTCCCATACACATCTTCCTCCCCCCAGGTCAGCCTTTTGAAGCCGTTCCCCACCCACCTCATGCTAGCAGCAAGACCAAGACCACAGACAAACACCACACAACATAGATCCATTGTATTCTGGGTTATTCTTCCGCTGGCGCCAGCATGGTTGTAGAGTGTCTGAAAAACAAAAGAAACAATTTCCACCCCCCTGGTCGGGACAGATTATTTCTTAAAAATAATACCAATTCCTTTTACAAATGTCTTTGCTAATTGCAGGGAAAACAGAAGAATTACCTCCAGGCTGTCCTTATTTTGTTCAATATCCCTGTATAATCCCCTCAAATTTCCCATCTTCTCTCTTCAACTGTTAAATGGTGACACAAAATCTCCCAGAGGTTGGTGCTTCTCTCTTATATTGGCAAATATTTAGTTTGTGCCCCATTTTCTCCTCAGTTCTGAAATACTGATATCTAATGCTCAAAAATCTTCCCCCTTTTCTCTCCAGGTGTGTGACTGAGATCAGGGCTCTTATCGTACTGAGCGTGGCCCTGTTCTGCCAGGTGCTGCAGAGACCCCAACTGAGATCTGGGCCCTGTTCTGCCAGGCGCTGAAGAGACCTGAGGTGAGATCAGACCCCACTGTTGTGCCAGGTAAAACTGAGACCTGGACCGAGATCACGGCCCCACTTGTCGCAGGCAGCAAACGACTGCGACCCAAACTGCTGCCTCCATTGTGCTGGGCACTTCAGAGACCTCGACTGAGATCTGTGTCCCCGTTGGGTCTGGCACTGCACTGACCCCCAACCAGATCACGTCGCACCGTTGTACTGGCTGAAGGCCTTAGCCTGTCACAGTAAGAGAAGGCTATTCCACAGACAGCGATCTTTGATTCCTTCTTTTATACCTCTATAACTAGCTAAGTGATAAGAATACACCTACATTCTTAAAGTACAGACCTTTGCAGACAGGCCTGAATATCTATATCCTAACACTTGGTTCTGCCTCAGCACAGGGGGCTGGAGTAGACGCCCTCTCAAGATCCCTTCCAGGCCTACATTGAAATAATTCTCTTTTGTGCTGTGTCCTGTTCTACGCTGAGCTGTTTTGCATGGTGCCATTTGGAACTGTGATTGCCCCATGTTGTGTTCCATAGTTTTATGGTGCATTGTTTTGCCTCAACTTGTTTGGTGTCTGTGTTGTGTTGATTTGAGTTCACCTATTTTGCATTGTGTACTTTTGTCCTAAAGTGTGTTAGTTTGCATTGTGTTGCTTTCTTCTCCTTAGTATTGTGTCATTTTATGCTGTGCAATGTAGGTTTTTGTTTTGTTGTTGTTTTTTTGAATGGCCTGACATCATGTTGTCGTGCGGTTTTTCTCTGTATGTTGTTTTATATGTATATATCGCATAGCATCCTAGACATGTAGCGCTAGATAGGACCTCAAGATGTCATCAAGTCCAGCTCTCTCTGCCAAGGCAGGACCAAGTATATGTAGATTGTCTCTGACAGAGCTTTGTCCTACTTGTTCTTAAAAACTTCCAGGGACAGAGACTCCCCAGCCCCCCTTGTAAGACTATTCCCGAGCTGACCTGCCTTAGCTCTGGGGACACCCACACAGATTGTAGTGGTGAGCAGCTCTGGAGAGAGAGGAGACCCTGGTGAGTGGGCAGCTGGGTAAAGAGACTGAAGTTGGGAGGAGAAACATTGACGTGTCCAAGGTCACCCAGGCTGTCCGTGATGGAGCTAGAACTAGAGCCCAGTTCTAGTGCCACCGTACTGCTGTTTTGGGCACTGAAGGTCTCTGCCACCCTGGTGTTTTAGGCACTGGTGCAAACCCTTAGTACAGACAGAATTTACACTAGTGCACTCTGATTGGCACTGGTGCACCATGTCCCTGTTTGAAGGCTTGCAGGAGATGGGTGACGGGGGGCAGTGACCTCCCTGAGGCCTGGGGCTGGCTGAACAGTGCAGCTGGTAAGGGAGGGGCAGCAGTGAGTGCTGGAGGTATGAGCCAGGAGCACAGCCCCACAGGGCTGGACACTGACTTCTCCTGACCCAGGGGACACCCCCCAGCTGTGTGCAGGGACCGCAGCTGAGCTGCCTGCCAAGACAGCCTGTGCATCCATGGACAAACCACCTCTTCCTGCAGCCTAATACAGTGGGGTCTGGGGACCTTTCCAAGCTGCGGGTGACGGGGCTCTGGAGTTACCGGGGTCTGTTCCTGGCTCTGTCCCTGACCTGCTTGGTGACCTGGGGGAAGTCACAGCCCCTCTCTGTTTTCCTCCTCCCCATTGTCTACTTGGATCGTGATCTCTTTGGGGCAAGGACTGTCCCTCTCTGTCTGTGCCATGCCCAGCAGAATGGGGCTGCTGATCTCAGTCAGGTTCTCTGCCATGTGCTGCACGATGGGGCCCTGATCTCCATCAGTGTCTGTGCAACGCAAGGCACAGTTGATAGAATCACAGACTTTAAGGGCAGAAGGTAGAGGTGTATTTCAGATGAGGTCTCATCAGTGCCTTGTATAACAGTACTAGCCCTTTCATGTGTCTGCTGGAAATACCTCACCTGATGTATCCTAGGACTGCATTAACCTATTTCACGGCTGCATCACATTGGCAGCTCATAATTATCCTGTGATCAACCAATACACCCAGGTCTTTCTCCTCCTCTGTCACTTCCAATTGACAAATCCCCAGCTTATTGCAAAATTATGCACTTGGGGACTAACAAGTAGAATTTGTGCACTATTGATTTTCATCCCATTTCTATTACTCCAGCTTTCAAGGACATGCAGATTTTCTTGTATGATTTTCCTGTCCTCCTCCATATTGGCAATCCCTCCCTGCTTTGTGTCACACTCCCACTTCTTGTGCCAAGATCACTGATAAAAGTGTTGAGTAAGATTGGTCCCAAGACTGATCTGAGGAACTGCACTAGTAACTCCCTCCAGCCTGACAACTCACCGTTCAATATGACCCCCTTGTAGACTCCCCTTTAACTAATTATTTATTGACCTTTTGGTTCTCATATTAATCCCCATCGTCTCCAATTTAACAAATAGTTTCCCCTGTGGAACTGTATCAAAAGCCTTACTGACATCCAGATCAGGAACGTTGTGCCCGTTAGTCTCTGTAGCGCTGTCCCCAGTGACTCAAGAGAGTGACTCGAGAGCACGAGCACCAGCCTCAGGCAGACTGGTGAGAAGCAGGGAACAAACCCCAAACTGGGTGTGAGGTCTGTATGGAGATTTCACCAACCAAGAATCCAGTGTAAACACTTCAGGCTCTGTAACAGCATTAACATGGAATCACAGACAGTCCCCTTGGGTGATCCCATATATCTCACCACGCAGGTGAGCTCACCTTTGTGACAGATGGTCCCTTCCTCCAGGGGTTTTCAACCTTTTTCTTTCTGAGCCCTCCCCCCACACATGCTATAAAAACTCCACGGCCCACGTGGGCCACAATAGCTGGTTTTCTGCATATAAAAGCCAGGGCTGGCGTTAGGGGGCAGCAAGCAGGGCAACTGCCTGCGGCCCCATGCCACAGGGGCCCCCACAAAGCTACATTGCTCAGGCTTTGGCTTCAGCTCTGAGTGGTGGGGCTCAGGGCCCTGGACTTCAGCCCCATGCGCTGGGACTTCAGCTTTCTGCCCTGGGCCTCAGCGAGTCTAATGCCGGCCTTGCTTGGCAGCCCCCTGATAACTGCTCATGGCCCCCCAGAGGGCCCCAGACCCCTGGTTGAGAACCACTGCCTTACCCCACGAATCACAGCAATGTTCAGGTTACTGCCAGTCCCGAAGGACCAGTCACTTCCTTAGGTCAATTGAATCTTAGATCTCACAAGAAAGACAACACTTGTAGCCAGTCCTGTCATAACCTGTATTAAGATTTATTTAAAACCAGAGTTGTTTACAAAGTTAAGGCAGGTTAAAGCAGATGCAGACGAGTTACAGTCTTAAATTTTAAAAGGTAACAGAAGCTTCTATAATAAGCAGGTTCTACATAGCCTGGGTTAGTCCTAAAGAATAAGGAGCTGGGGATCTCTTGCTTATGCCTAGAAACTTTGCCCCCCAGAGTCCAAGCAGCATACAGATCATCAGTTCCTTCTGTATGGGGGTTTTTACCCCCTTCCTGCCATGTGCTCTGAGCTGCAAACTCAGCCAGAGGGAAGTGAAGAGCACAACAACAGTCTTGTGTCGTCTTTAACATCCCATAATAGTCTATCTGGTGTGGATGGACCAGGATATTAACCCTGGCAGCAAATCACACGCATTCAGTAAAGTCTAAACCCATTGTTATAATTCTAATACCTCTTTTAACAATACTAACACAGATGAGTCAGACTGATTCCAGCGATGCGTTTGTCCCTGTTCAGTGAAGACATGGGGGCTTTTGCAAGAGCTAACACCTCATCTGCCAGTGTCACAGGCAGGCTGGGCAGGGATGGTGTCTCTAGCCTCTGTTTGCCAGAAGCTGGGACTGGGCGACAGGGGATGGATCATTTGATGGTTACCTGTTCTGTTAGTTCCCTCTGAAGCACCTGGCATTGGCCGCTGAGCTAGACGGACCATTGCTCTGACGCAGTGGGCAGCTCTTATGTTCGCAGTCTGTATGTGGAGTATCTACTCATTGGGACTCACTGGGGAGCCACAGAAAGGAACAAGATGTGCTGAGGCAAGAAGGCCCAGTCTCAGCGCCCCCGGGGTCACGCTTCCCAAAGGCTAAAACTAGGCCCAGCCCATGAAGGGGGCACTGCCAGGAGAGACTGGATAAAGGCTGGAGTATCAAACAACTTTGTAAACCTGAGAGAGCTGCCTTGGGGACAGTGACAGGGAGAATCTCCAGAGTGACTCCTTTGATTCTGCTCTTCTCTGGCCTTTGCTTTATAGAATCACAGAACTGGAAGGGACCTCGAGAGGTCGTCTAGTAAGAACCTTTTGTGTACTTGCAAACAGTGATCATGTCCCCTCTCAGTCTTCTCTTCTCCAGACTAAACAAACACAATTTTTTCAATCTTCCCTCATAGGTCATGTTCTCTAGACCTTTAGTCATTTTTGTTGCTCTTCTCTGGACTTTCTCCAATTTGTCCACATCTTTCCTGAAGTGTGGCGCCCAGAACTGGACACACTACTGCAGTTGAGGCCTAATCAGCGCGGAGTGGAGTGGAAGAATTACTTCTCGTGTCTTGCTTTTTTTGCAACAGTGTAACACTGTTGACTCATGTTTAGCTTATGATGCACTGTGACCCCCAGATCCCTTTCCGCAGTTCTCCTTCCTAGGGAGTCATTTCCCATTTTGTATGTGTGCAACTGCTTGTTCCTTCCTAAGTGGAGTACTTGGGATTTGTCCTTATTGAATTTCATCCTATTTACTTCAGACCATTTCTCCAGTTTGTCCAGATGATTTTGAATTTCAGTTCTGTCCTCCAAAGCACTTGCAACCCCTCCCAGCTTGGTATCGTCCACAAACATAAGTGTAACACAGAGACTCTGCTGCTGGGAGGGTTTCACCCTGTGTCAGAGGGTTACAGCCTGGTGGGAGGCGGCTAGGCCTGTACTGGAATACGGTCACTCTGTGCTTCAGTGTGGCAGAACCTAGAATGTCCATTAGCAGGGGAAAACCTGGGGGGAATCGGCTTGTGGAATGGACAAAAACCCCACCTGAATTCTCTCACATTGCCCTTCTCGCCCTGGCAGGTTACAGAATAAAGTCCACTCCAGATCATCCCCTCCTCCCGGGGGAAGGAAATGGCTGCACTGGAGCTGGCTCAGGTACAGGATTATCAGGGAGGTGGTGGTGGGTTCTGCTTGGAGGGAGAGGAGCAGTAAATGTATAGGAGGGTGGGAGCTGCTCGAGGTGGTGAGAGGCAGGAACTATCTAGGGTGGAGGAAGGGAGGGGACAGGATGTGACAAAGCTTCTGAGACTTGTGTAATGTAGGATGTGATGGGTTGTCACCCCCGGGGTGCACTGTGGGGGGCTTCTGGGAACCGCTGTGCCCTCTAACCCTGAAGCTGGGCTGACCCTTCTCACAGTGGTTGGCCGGAGATTCAGTCAGCCTCTCCAGGCCCTGTTATCACCCAACACGACAGCAGGTGGTGCCATGCACCCAGCTAAGCTACCTGAGTGCTTTACTTAAGCCACTCAAGGACAGAGAAGACAACAACCAATTTCCCAGCGGTAAGTGATAGCAAAGCGATCAAAGCAGATTACTTAGGCTTAGTTTGAGTTTTTGGTTATTTGCTAACATACTAGATGGATAGAATTTGAATTAGCAATTTCTCACCCTTACTGATGATAGAAGCAGTCCACCAAGTTTCCATATACAAGCTTGAAATCCCTTTACCCTGGGACCAACACTTCCCCCAATTCAGTCTTTGTTCCTCAGGTGCTTCCTCAGGTGGAGAAAGTGAATAAGGAAAAGTTATTTACTTGTTCACGTAATATAAGAACTAGGGGCCACCAAATGAAAATAATGGGTTTCAGGTTTAAAACAAATAAAAGGAAGTTCTTCTTCACGCAGCGCACAGTCAAGCTGTGGAACTCCTTGCCTGAGGAGATTCTGAAGGCTAGGACTATAACAGCGTTTAAAAGAGAACTGGATAAATTCATGGAGGTTAAGTCAATGAATGGCTATGTAGCAGAGCTCGGACCTTGCTCCTGTGGGTCCTGCGCTTCTAGGCGGTTTATGCTGCCTCAGTGGCTCACTGTGACTCTCCACGTAGCCCTTCTCTCTCTAGGGCCAGGGTTACAGTCTACTGAGCCCTTTTCATCATAGGCTGCAAGGAGGTTGGTGAGAGAACTCCCACAGTCTCTGTTCAGCCTCCTGTCCTGACAGGGACCTGACTTCCCCTTCCAGGAGCTGTTCCTGTAGTGGTGGGTTGGGGGGAACCCGGGCCCGCCCTCTACTCCGGGTTCCAGCCCAGGGACCCTAATGGTAGCAGCTGTTGGCAGCCAACCTTTCACTGCCAGAGTTGCTAGATTTCCCTGGGCCACTTCCCCACAGCTCTCCTGCTTCTTCCTTCTTCACCCTTACCTTAGGGCTTCTTTAACGATGGTTTGAGGGTGTCTTCAGTAACCAGCCCTTCAGCCGCACTTCCTCTCCTCTGGCTCCCCGGCTTTCCTCTGCCTGACTGGAGTGAGCCCTTTGTATAGTATCAGCAGGGCCTTAATTAGAGTCAGGTGGTCACATTAACTGAATGGCCTCACCTGACTCTTTACAGCTTAATTAGAGTCAGATGTTCTCATTAGCCTGGTGCAGCCCCTGCTCTGGTCAGTCAGGGAACAGAAAACTGTTAATCCAGTGGCCAGTATATCTGCCTTCTGCTATTCTGCTGTACCCACCTGGCCTGGGTCTATCACAACAGTTATATGATTTGGCTTTTGGAATCTCAACAGCTACTGTTATTAAATAATTGTCTGACGACCCCCATAACTTCCCACAGCTCTGAACATTGAAATTGTAAACATTGAAAAAAGGGCTTAAAAATAAATATCGCTATCTATTGAAATTAAAAGAAAGAAATAGACACAATGAATTTTGTCAAACGCACTTAACAGCAATTGCAATATGCTAGGGGATGGAAATTCACAACTAAGGCACCAACCTTAGTTCTGCCCTGTAGTGACACCAGGCAATTGCCGTAGGGCTACGAATTAGGCATTTTAGTGTATATTGTTCCAGGTTACAAATCGGTATGATCTAAAGACACATGAGATCTTTTCCTCAGGATATCAACGTCACTGGGTTGTTTCTCTTAGTGGTAATTCCCAGAAGTGAACAGATTAATAACATTTTATCAGCTATGAAGTGGCCATTTCAGATTCCTGGGGAGTGTCTGTTGTTTTGCACTAGGGGCCAGGTCCTTGGAGAGACGGAATCTTGGTTTCATTTTAACTTCTCCATGCTCAGCAGCTCCTGGAATTTGGTTCAAAGTATTTACATGTTTCCCTGCCCTGTTCTTAAAAGTGCTGCTTTAGAAAGTGGGGAAGGGCAGGAACTGACTGCAGGATCCGTAGCTGAGTCCCTTAGATATTCATAGCTCATCGGAAGGAGGACGGGGATTGGTGGGTGTCTGGGGATTTAATAATAAACACACAAATATCGTTGTTCTTAGTGAATTTTCATCTTCTAATTCCCATAACCCACTAATTATCCCTGGCTGCCCCCGGCAGTCTGGGGAGGGAGAACTAGTCAACTCCTGTGGCCAGTGTGGAACCGAAGGCACAAGGAGCTCTCAGTGGCTGGCTCAAAGTCACCCAGAGTGAATTTCACTTCACTGGGTAAAGCCCTAGTTGCTGAGCTCTGCAGAGGGGTGGGGAGGTGAATTCCATCCCCCATTCTTGGGCATAGACCCCCCCCCTCCAATTCTCACCCTGATCTCAGACAGTACCCCAACCTTCCCCTGCAGTGATGGACCTACTTGATGCTGCCAGAGCCATCTGCCATGGGAGCTGAGAGGACAGAGGCCCAGCTCCAGAACTGCTCCCCTTGCCCACAGCCCCCAAGCTGTGCTAGAGTTGCCCTGACTTTCCAATCTGCAGATCAGTCCAGGTGTCCCTAGCCCGTGCACCCACCACACAGAATCTTTGTCACAACAAACATCCCAGGATTGGGAAAGACCATCTGGGGCTGGCTGCAGTCTCCCGTTGCTGCTGTGAGGGGAATGGGGTGGTCCCTCTTAGAGGATACAAACATACCCAGGGGCAGAAGGGAAATGTAGTTTCTTCCAGGGGTTTGAAATGTTTGGTTTAGAGTCCTGAGCTCTGTCTTCCTGTTTGTCTCCTCCTGCCACTTTCAGATCTCTTGGAGAGACAAGGTGGGTGAGGTAATTGTTTTAGAATCAATTAAAAATACCTCTTTGCTATCCTGGGACCAACATGGGTACAACAACTTTCCCCATTGTACCCCCTCCCCATCACACCTCCCCCTCAGCTGAGACTGTCCCATGTGATAGGAAAATAAGGGTTCAGTCCTGTCACTGGATTGGGTCTTGCCAGCGCTAACGGGAGTGAAAGCCTGTGTGCATTAATGACAGCAGCAGCTCTGGGACTCGACACATAGGGAGAAGAGATGGGAGTGAGCAGGTTATGTTTGTGCCAGGTGTGAGTTACTCATGTGGGAATTCTGCACCGCTGCGTACTCACAGAATTCACGTCCAGCGCAGAATTTCTTTTTTTGGCTTGAAGAAGATACGTTCTGCCTGAGAAGTGCTACAGTTCTGCCTTTCACCCACCAGAGGCCCCTGTGGCACCAGAACAGGCAGCAGCCAGCTGGGTTCATCTTGGTGGGAATTTGTTGCCCCGAGCTATACCCCATGTCGGAGAAAAACTTAGTTCTCGCTTTTTGTTTGGGTGCAGCAAAATCAAATACTTTATTTTTTCTCCAGTAATTACAATGGAGGGAGAGAGTGCCATAGGACACAGGGTCGCCCCAGTCCCGGACAGGTCTCTCAACTGGTAAACCATTACAGCAAGCTTTATACCTTTGTTACAGACAATTTCTGCAATAATACAGACGATAAAAAGCAACAAATACATTTTGTTTATACATAAGCTTTTCTGCTATCTTATTTGTCTCACTACTAAGAAAAGCAAGCCTGCATATTTGCAAGGTCGTAATAACTTTTCACACAGTTCACTCTGTCTCACATTATTTTGCTTCTACAAATCTCACGTCATTAGGGTCACAGCTAGCCTAACTCATGCTAACTGACTAACATGCATTAAAATCCCCTTCAAATCCTTATTAATTCTTTCCCTGCTTCCACACTCCCCCCTTTTGTACTTCTAGTACAACAAATATTCTCAAATCTCTATTTGCATTAAACCATGGATTTCAGATTCTACAGCAGATATGTCAACCTTAGGGGTTTTCATGGGATGTAATGACAATGCATGATTAGCATGAACATGAAAGGTATTATTACTATCATTATGTCTTTTACAACAACAACAACAACATAATCCTAAACTAACTAACAACACTACAAACAATAACATTCCCATAGGAATAAAATAATGGGGTTGTTGTACAGTTTTGGTCACAAAGCACAATACATCATACTTAGTACATAAAGTAGACACTCTATAAGCTGTATGAAAGGCATTCTGTTCAGCATGATATATATATTCTGAAGCATATGAATTTGCCCTTGCAAATCAGAGATTCTTTGAACCTTAGGTAACAATGAAAGCAAATTTTGAAACCGATCAGGCACTACTCTAATCCAATTAAAATATACCTGAAATCCAAAAGCTACGTGCAACTTTCTATCTGCAGGCCAGTAAATGATATGATTGCCTGCAGCAGTGGTAAGATTAATATGTATATCTTGTAAAGTGGTGGCATTAACGTACACATAGCTATCTATCATTAGCTTGAAAAAGTGGGTGTCCTGTCAGGGTAGTTCCTTGACCTCTACCCTCCCAGCAAATATTGTCATAAACAGTGACAACTTCCCCTGGCTTCAGTTTCCGTATACACTGAAGCTGTGGTGGTTCTAACGGCCAAAATGTCCATAGATTTCCTAACCCCATCCAAATATCAGCTGTAATCCCAGGAGCACTAACTAAAAATCGATTAGGAGAATCAGGCGGTCTCACTTCCCAGATATCTCGGTGAATCACCCAATCCCACATGCATCCTCCCCATGGACCCGGCAGGATTCGGTATGTGGGAGCCCACACCCACCCTAACCGATCCATATGCTTGGAAGGAGCACTGTGAATGTCCACACTTCCATCCAGAAAGTGTCCAAGTATGTCTGCATGACCACAGATCAGATGGTACTCCTGATGCGTCTGTAAGGGCAGTGGGCCAAGTCTGGTCTAGATCCCACTGCAATGCCTTCCCAGCCTCAGTGATATTCAATACCATCTCTGTCAGTAACTTCTGGGTCATAGAACTAAGGGTGGAAATGACATGTAACTCACCAACTCCAGCCTGTACTTAAGATAGCTGAGCTTCAAAAATAAGGCTAGTGGCCTTTTCTAGTTGGCCCAATTTCTTATCACATTCTTGGCTGTTAAGATATTGGCCCTAGCCCACAGGGATCTGCTCAATTCCCTTTTTTTCCAGAGGAAATAACCCAGGCCTTTTTGTTGTGCTAATCTAATGGCAGCCCCTTGTGAGCAACCTGGGTATGTAGAAGTGATTTGAAAACCTGATAAGGGCAATGTCATTTAAAATCCAATTAGGGAGGGCAATACATACTGAAGGATTTATCCAAAACACAGGGCGCAGCCTGCAGAATAAACCCCAAAATCCAATCAATACCACATTCCCAAGCATGGGTCCCACAAATTTCTTCCTGCCAGTGTGTAATTCTTTGTTTCTTCACCAGGGTCAGTTCTCTATGTCCTTAATTAGTCAGGAATTCCTGGACTATGGCAATGTTAGTGGAGTGAGTGTTTCTTCTTCATCCCTGAAGCAGTCGTGGTTCAGCATCCTACAGGGGAGATTACCAGGACATCATCCTGTAATGATTTTGCTTCTTCTAGAAAAGTTTAAAGGCACAGTAGTTTGTCAGTGGACAAGGGAGAGGTTGCCAGCACGTCACCTTGTCCTTTTTCCTGCTGTCCAGAAGCACAGTGGAACTAGAAGAAAGAATAGGCTAATCATCAGTAGGAAAATTCTCCTGATGTGGAGGGGTCTTTTTGCAGTGAGAATCCTGGGTCCAAGCAATCAGTCTGTGGCACTTCACAGCGGTGTTGGTAGTCAACAGGACTTGGAAAGGGCCTTTCCAGCGTGGAGCCAAGGCAGTCTTCCGTTGATGGATCTTTATGGAGACCCAGTCTCCTGGTTCCAACGAGTGGCAGGGTTGCACAGGATCCTTCGGTAGTGCTTCCTTCACCTGTGTATAAAAAGACTTAACACATTTCATTAGTGCCTGACAATACTTAAGCATTATGTTATCCATCAAATGAATGTCCATCTGAGCTGGGGTTAGTGGGGGTGCAGTTGGTAGTCGCATTGGGTGTCCTGTCAAAATTTCATGAGGGCTGAGTCCAGTCTTTCGATTGGGAATGGCTCTCATACTCATCAGTGCCAAAGGAAGGGCATCCGGCCACTTTAAGTTCGTTTCAGCACAAATCTTGGCCAGTTTATTCTTTAAAATCCCATTCTGGCATTCCACTGTCCCAGCAGACTGTGGGTGGTGAGGGCAGTGAGCTGCACATAACTCCTTTACAATCTGTCCAGTAAAATGAGTTCCACGATCACTGTTGATACTCACAGGGATGCCAAAACGGGTATAAAAATCTTTAAGCAGAAATTTCACAACAGTCCTGGCATCTGCTTTCCTGCAAGGAAAAGCTTCAACCCAATTGGTAAATACATCAACTAAAACTAATACATATCCATAACCACAACATTTAGACATTTAAATAAAATCAATCTGAATATTTACAAAAGGTCCCCAAGGAGGAGGGTGGGCTGCCCGTTGCACACCAATTTCGTTTAACTGCAGCAACCATCCCCCCCTTTCCTTGGTAGTCAGCCAAGTCCTAGCCGTGAGCGGTGTCCTTGACTGGGGCCAGCGCATGTTAGCTATTCTCTTTTTCTCCCTCCATGGCTTTTTTTTTTTTTTAAACCTACAAAGGAAACTTTTACTCTTTAATTATACACCTTCTTTTATACCATGAACACATAAACATTACTGTTATACAGTACATTAGTCTTATTATTCAATGTATGCCACATATACCCTTTCACTAAAATAACCTTATTACAGAACTTTGGAACAACAAGCCAGGACAAGCACACCCACTTTGAGAAGTTCACTTAATATAACCTCTAGTCCAATAGCGTTCCACCATCCCCAGCCCTCTGGCTAAAAGTCTGAGGTAGCCAGAAGGATCCCTTGTACAATATGGGGAGTGGGTTAACTTTTCATGTCCTTGCTTCCAAAGACTGTCAGTATGCAAATTTTAACAACAATTCTCAATTAAAAGATTCGGCCAATGTAGTTTCCTTCTCGTACTTAAGAAAATGTATTAGACTTTAGTATATCGCATTTTTCTGATGTAACCAAACACTTTGTATTCCAAGTTGAACAAAACAAGTATCTGCATCTCAATCCAACACTTCCGCTTGATTTCAAATCAGACCATATCATGAAAATATTAAATACAACAATTCTGGCCACGAGACAAACACCACAAGACAGAACATAGAACACACAACATAATTGTGACTGTGCCAGTAAATCATGGTACGTTGAATGCTGTGCAGCTGGCATTAGTTTTCTTTGATTATCTGAAAGACAAAAACAAAGGTCCACCCCTTCTGGGCAGTTAAATACTTAAAATATACAAATACTCTTGTTGATTCTAGGCAAAACAGAGGAATTACCCCATATTTTCTCATATGTGTTTCTTAGACAGCCCTGGTTCAGCGGCCTCTACCTTATCAGTTAGTTAATTTGCATTAACACAGATGCTTTCTGGCTTGCTTTTTTTTTTTTTTACTTTTAACTCCTGCTTTTAAACACTGAAAGAAAACATCACCACTTATAGTGCCTGTAGAGCCTAATAAAATTTTCATTACATAGCACTGTATACATTCTTCAACTGATTTAACAAAATTGTTCATAGCCAAACGATTGCAATCTAATAATTTCTTTGCCTGAATTTATCTACAAACATTTCAAAGACACCAAAAACTTTTCTCTAGCATCTTTACAAAGTTCAACTGCTGTTCCCTCCAGCAACTACAGAGTCAACTTTTCACTTTCCTTAAAAATCACTTGCTTGTCTCCCAACAGTCACTTTTATCAACTCAAATCACCATTCCAAATATCCTCCTGAGTATTTGAAATCCTCATGCTTATATTCACTTACTCCTTCTTTCCACTACACCCTCAAAAGTTTCCAACCTGTTTTCCAATCTCTTTGTCTGTTGCCTGCCCGCCTGGGCCCGATCCTTTTCTCGCTGAACCGTCCCTTTCATGGATATCAACTTGTTCCACTACCAGTTTAGCTCGGAGGGTGGGCTTTTTAACTAGCCCCCACCCTTCTGGTCTTTTCCCTAAAACATTTTTACTTACAAGGCTACCCGAGTCCTCCCTAGTAAGGCTTGCCACCTGGGCAAAAATACATGGCCATTGCGTAAAGGCCATTTACTTAACACACAATCCAAACCCCTTTAGGGGGTCTACCCAGAGACCCACCCATTTGTCTGCTGACACTTAAACAGAAAAGAAAATTACACAGAAAGCAGAGAAAATTACAGTCTAAGCCAGATTTTCTACTTCTATTAAATTGTCCGTTACAGGGGGCGGGACAGAAAGATCTCAATACAACCTCAGAGCTTCATCGCACACATGGCTTCCACTCTGAGGAATTACGAACGAGAAGTTCAGTTCCGCTCACACACCCAACGCCCAAATGAACAGAGCAGAAAACAGTAACCGGTTAAACAGAACAGAACCAAAACTAAATAGTGCACCAAAACCAGATAGTGTTTCCTTATTCTATTAGGGCTCACCTTTAATCATGCAATTCTTAACATATAACACCAACAGTACCAAACAAAGCAAACATAAAATAATAAGGGTAAAATAGATAGGTGGTGTAAATTCTGCAGGGTTCCCCCATTATTAATTGCTCACCAAACTATAACAAATTCCTGTTACCGAATTATCCCTCATGTCAGGTGATTAGACTGACACTGCATATAATCAAATTTTAAAGCTTCATTAAAAATAATAAAACAACAATGGAGAGTGTTGGGAATGCTCCCACATCACTCGGGAAAAATATGAATGCTCCAAGCCTTAAGCCACTTTAATACTCACACATGTCTCACTGGAAAGTTAAGCTTTGCAAATGTAATTTCAGTTCTGTAACTTGTATTGCTTTTGGTTTGCCTCTGTCTCTATTTTTCCACAACCAGCTGGGGCTGAAAGCAGTTTTTCTTTGCACTTAGCATAGTCCGCACTGATTCTTGACCTTGAACACAAAACTTCTCCTTTATCTCTGGGCTAAGCTGAATTTCAAATTAACCCGTTCCTAGACAAATTGCTCACACTGTGTCAGAGGCTTTTCTTTGATGATTAAAGCTCCTCTGAGATATATGATCTTATCTAGATTGAAGGTACCTTCTAATGGGCATTGTTTAAATGAATTGTCACGCGTGTACAGATTCCAATCATTTAAATACCTGCAGGTTTTAGGACCATAATGTACGTACATGTAATATGCTGGGGTACCCTTAGGGGGTAAGGTGGAATGTTTAGACTGTCCCTCCCCCATTTTCCAATCACACAAACTCAGGGGGTGCCCTGTCCGCGCTAGCGGATCAGAAACTAAGGATCTCTCCCTACAGGGTACTCACACAGGAGAGACTAACGGGGATGACCATGACTCTCCTACACCTCCCTTCAGCAAAGAGCGTCGGCTAGTCTCTGGGAGACGGCGCCGCTTACTCTGATTGCATCCAGTGAGATGATCAGACTGTCAGTAGCCCACACGGAAAGGAAGAGGGGGGAGGGAAGATGGGTTCACACATTCCTAGACCCAGGCAGCTTCCTCGCCGGACTATGCCAGGCTGAGTCAGCCCACCGTGGGTTGGATCTCCTAAAGATCCACTAGTTACCGGGCTTGCGTTAGAGCAGTCCTGATCATTAGCTTCCGCTTCACAGGGTACTCTGGGCGTCTTCCGATAACGATCACTCACACTGGTGTACACACACACACACCAAGGCCTCTTTTCTTCCTTTTTTTTTTAACCCTTTTTTAACCTTTTTATCTCTTTTTTTTTTTTTTTTATCCTCGATGCATCTTTACCTGGTCCGGACCAATACCATGAGGCGGTATGACAACCCCTCTTGAGGCGGTAAAAACCCCTCAGCACCGGTGCATTCTAATGCATTTACCTATGCATTACCTTATGCATTTACCTTGGCCAACTCAGCAGTTCCCAGTACTGCTATAAACTAACCTTATTGGGGCCTCTCCCCAATACCACTCTGCATTTGATCCTGCTGCACAGTCAATAAGTTCAGATGGCGTGAGCCCAACAGAGACAGACGTCCTCACGGAAAGTCCTCCTCCGATACCCCAATAGAGATTTCAAAAGGTCTCATACCTCTCATGTGGCGCCATGGGGTTCGAAGGGGAATGATCCGTAGTAGCCGTCTGTGGGTCCGTGGGCGTTGCCATCCCGGACGCGCCCCCAAATTGTCAGAGAAAAACTTAGTTCTCGCTTTTTGTTTGGGTGCAGCAAAATCAAATACTTTATTATTTCTCCAGTAATTACAATGGAGGGAGAGAGTGCCATAGGACACAGGGTCGCCCCAGTCCCGGACAGGTCTCTCAACTGGTAAACAATTACAGCAAGCTTTATACCTTTGTTACAGACAATTTCTAGCAATAATACAGACGATAAAAAGCAACAAATACATTTTGTTTATACATAAGCTTTTCTGCTATCTTATTTGTCTCACTACTAAGAAAAGCAAGCCTGCATATTTGCAAGGTCGTAATAACTTTTCACACAGTTCACTCTGTCTCACATTATTTTGCTTCTACAAATCTCACGTCATTAGGGTCACAGCTAGCCTAACTCATGCTAACTGACTAACATGCATTAAAATCCCCTTCAAATCCTTATTAATTCTTTCCCTGCTTCCACACCCAAATGGGAGGAGAGTTAGTGGGTGCAACTGGGGAGAGTCCTGAGACACGGCTGCCGCTGGGGGTGGGGACAGGGTGGTCATTCTCGACTGGCAAGAGGGTGTGGAAAGGGCACAGGAGGAGCAAGTGTCCCCTGTGGAGACTGCCCAGCCCCAGGTTATCCAGTCCCAGATGCTTCTTCCCCCACCGTACCCCAAACCTCTTCACCCCTCCAGCCATCAGTTGCCAGGCTTCCCTCGCTGCGAGCCCTTCCTGACTGCAGAGACCCTCTGAGCCAGTCGTGTGTCAGGGCTCAGCCCTCTGGCTGCGTCCTCAGGGCACTTTCTTCCTCTCTCGGGGTACCATGCCACAGGGCCCCACAAATCTACATTGCTCAGGCTTTGGCTTCAGCCCCAGGTGGTGGGGCTCAGGGCCCTGGACTTCAGCCCCATGTGCTGGGACTGGAGCTTTCTGCCCTGGGCCTCAGTGAGTCTAATGCTGCCCTTGCTTGGCCCCTGCCCTGAAACCTGCTAGTGGCCCCCAGGGGGCCCAGGACCCCTAGTTGAGAACCACTGCCTTACCCCACGAATCACAGCAATGTTCAGGTTACTGCCAGTCATAGAATCATAGAATATCAGGGCTGGAAGGAACCTCAGGAGGTATCTAGTCCAACCCCCTGCTCAAAGCAGGACCAATCCTCAACTAAATCATCCCAGCCAGGGCTTTGTCAAGCCTGACCTCATGCCAAAGGACCAGTCACTTACTGAGGTCAATTGAATCTTAGATCTCACAACAAAGACAACACTTGTAGCCAGTCCTGTAATAACCTGTATTAAGATTTATTTAAAAGGAAAGGAGAGTTGTTTACGAAGTTAAAGCAGATAATCCTATAGATGCAGACAAGTTACAGTCTTAAATTTCAAAAGGTAATAGAAGCTTCTATAATAAGCAAGCTCTGCATATTCTTTAGGACTAACCCAGGCTAATCAGCTGGGGATCTCGTGCTTATGCCTAGGAACCCCCCCCCCCCCCCGAGTCCAAGCAGCATACAGATCATCAGTTCCTTCTGTATGAGGTTTTTTATCCCTTTCCTGCCATGTGCTCTGAGCTGCAAAGTCAGCTAATGGGAAGTCAAGAGCACAACAATCTTTTGTCGTCGTTAACATCCCATAATAGTCTATCTGGTGTGGATGGACCTTTCCTGCCAGGCAGGGTGTAATGCATTCGGTTGCCAGTCAGCACTTCACCTAGGTAAAGTCTCTCTCCTGTCTGGTGATTTACAGAGCCACAGAGGCTCACAATGCAACTAGTTAGATATTAACCCAGGCAGCAACTCACAAGCATTCAATAAAGTGTAAACGCATTCTTATAATCCTAATACTAACACAGGTGAGTCAGACTGATTCCAGCGATGCGTTTGTCCCTGTTCAATGAAGACATGGGGGCTTTTGCAAGAGCTAACACCTCATCTGCCAGTGTCACAGGCAGGCTGGGCAGGGAGGTGTCTCTAGCCTGTTTGCCAGAAGCTGGGAATGGGTGACGGGGTGGATCACTTGATGGTTACCTGTTCTGTTCATTCCCTCTGATGCACCTGGCATTGGCCACTGAGCTAGAGGGACCATTGGTCTGAGGCAGTGGGCCCTTCTTATGTTCACAGTTTGTATGAGGAGTATCTACTCATTGGGACTCACTGGGGGGGCCACAGAAAGGAACAAGATGTGCTGAGGCAAGAAGGCCCCGTCTCAGAGCCCCCGGGGTCACACTTCCCAAAGGCTAAAACTAGGCCCAGCCCATGAAGGGGGCACTGCCAGGAGAGACTGTATAAAGGCTGGAGCATCAAACAGCTTTGTAAACCTGAGAGAGCTGCCTTGGGGACAGTGACAGGGAGAATCCCCAGAGTGACTCCTTTGATTCTGCTCGTCTCTGGCCTTTGGTTCTTAGAATCATAGAACTGTAAGGGACCTCGAGAGGTCATCTAGGCCAGTCCCCTGCACTCAAGGCAGGACTCAGTATTATCTAGACCATCCCTGACAGGTGTTTGTCCAGCCTGCTCTTAAATATCCCCAGTGATGGAGATTCCACAACCTCCCTGGGCAATTTATTCCAGTGCTTAACCACTCTGACAGTTTTCTCCCTAATCTCCATCCTAAACCGCCCTTGCTGTAATTTAAGTCCGTTGCTTCTTGTCCTATCCTCAGAGGTTAAGAAGAACAATTTTTCTCCGGCATGTTTGTAGCAACTGTGGCAGAGCTCTGACCTTGCTCCAGTGGATCCTGCGCTTCTAGGCGGTTTATGCTGCCTCAGTGGCTCACTGTGACCCTCCACGTAGCCCTTCTCTCTCTAGGGCCAGGATTACAGTCTACTGAGCCCTGTTCATCATAGGCTGCAAGGAGGTTGGTGAGAGAACTCCCACAGTCTCTGTTCAGCCTCCTGTCCTGACAGGGACCTGACTTCCCCTTCCAGGAGATGTTCCTGTAGTGGTGGGTTGCGGGGAACCAGGCCCACCCTCTACTCCGGGTTCCAGCCCAGGGACCCTAATGGTAGCAGTTGTTGGCAGCCAACCTTTTACTGCCAGAGTTGCTACATTTCCCTGGGCCACTTCCCCACAGCTCTCCTGCTTCTCCCTTACCTTAGGGCTCCCTTAACGATGGTTTGAGGGTGTCTTCAGTAACCAGCCCTTCAGCTGCACTTCCTCTCCACTGGAGTGAGCCCTTTTTATAGTATCAGCAGGGCCTTAATTAGAGTCAGGTGGTCACTTTAACTGAATGGCCTCACCTGACTCTTTACAGGTTAATTAGAGTCAGGTGCTCTCATTAGCCTGGAGCAGCCCCTGCCCTGGTCAATCAGGGAACTGAAAACTGTTAATCCAGTGGCCAGTATATCTGCCTTCTGCTATTCTGCTGTTCCCAACTGGCCTGGGTCTATCACACAACCTTTTATGTACTTGAAAACTGTGATCAAGTCCCCTCTGAGTCTTCCCCAGTTTATTTCAATCTTCCCTCATAGGTCATGTTTTCTAGATCTTTAATTATTTTTGTTGCTCTTCTCTGGACTTTCTCTAATTTGTCCACATCTTTCTTGAAATGTGGCCCCCAGAATTGGACACACAACTCCAGTTGAGGCCTAATCAGTGCGGAGTAGAGCGGAAGAATTTCTTCTCATGTCTTGCTTACAATACTCCTGCTAATACATCCCAAAATGATACTTGCTTTTTTGCAACACTGTTGACTCCTATTTAGCTTGTGATCCACTAGGATCCCCAGATCCCTTTCCGCAGTGCTCCTTCCTAGGCAGTTATTTCCCATTTTGTATGTGTGCAACTGATTGATCCTTCCTAAGCGGTGTACTGTGCATTTGTCCTTATTGAATTTCATCCTATTTACTTCAGACCATTTCTCCAGTTTGTCCAGATGATTTTGAATTTCAGTTCTATCCTCCAAAGTCCTTACAACCCCTCCCAGATTGGTATCGCCCGCAAACGTGATAAGTGTAACAGAGAGACTCTGCTCCTGGGAAGGTTTCACCCTGTCTCGGAGGGTTACACCCTGGTAGGAGGGGGCTAGGCCTGTACTGGTATATGGTCACTCTGTGCTTCACAGTGTGGCAGAACCTAGAATGTCCATTAGCAGGGGAAAACCTGGGGGGAATCGACATGTGGAAAGGACAGAAACCCTGTCTGAATTCTCTCACATTGCCCTTCTCGTCCTGGCAGGCTACAGAATAACGTCCACGTTTCTCCCCAAATCATCCCCTCCTCCCAGGGGGAAGGAAATGGCTGCAGTGGAGCTGGCTCGGGTAAGGGATTCTCAGGGAGCTGGTGGTGGGTTCTGCTTGGAGGGAGAGAAGCAGTAAATGTATAGGAGGGTGGGAGCCAGTGATGAGCTGCCAAAATATTAACAACAGGTTCCCTCCTCCTCACCTCACGAGGGGGTCATGCCACATCCAACCCCCCCTGCTCCTTGACACCCCCCCCCCGGGGACCCCTGACCCATCCGTCTCCTTCCCTGTCCCCTGACTGCTCCCTGCCGCCCCATCAAACCCCTCCTCTCATTCTTGATGCCCCCCTGGAACCCCTGCCCCATCCAACCCCCCCTTCTCTCTGTCCCTGACTACCCCCCCCCACCTCATCCAACCCCTGCTCCTTCCTGACTGCCCCCCGGGACCCCCATTCAACCCCCTTGTTCCCTGCCCTCTGACCGCCCCGACCCCTATCCAGCCCCCCACAACCCACCGAACACCCTCTCCCTGTTCCCTACCCTCTTACCACACTGCCTGGGGCCAGGACCGCAACTGGCGCCACAGGATCCGACTCCCCGATCCGGGCTGGAGCCGCTCGGCTGGGACCGGTGCTGCAGGGCCCGTGCTGGGCCGGATCTGAGCCGCTCGGCCGGGACCAGCCCGAGCCAGGGGTGCTTGGCCGGGACCTGGCTGGGGCGCTCGGCCGGGGCCAAGGGGAGCCGCTCAGGTGGAGCCGGACTGGGCCACGCGCGCGGACCCCCCCCCCCCGCCCGGCTTACCTGCCTGATGCTTGTTTCAGGCTTCCCGCAAACATTTGATTCGTGGGAAGCAGGGGAGGGGGAGGAGAAGGAGGGCGGAGCGTTCACAGGAGAGGGGGAGGTGAGCTGGGGCCGGGGGCCGGGTGGACAGCTGCCCGAGCCTTTGTTAAATTTAAAAGCTTTTTCAGAACCGGTTGTCCTGGAACAACCGGTTCTAAAAAGGCTTCTAAATTTAACAACCGGTTCATGCAACCCGGCTGGAGCTCACCGCTGGTGGGAGCTGCTAGAGGTGGTGGGAGGCAGGAAATATCTTGGGTGGAGAAAGGGAGGGGACAGGATGTGACAAACCTGCTGAGACTTGTGTACTCTAGGGTGTGATGGGTTGTCACCCCGGGGTGCAGTCTGGGGAGCTTCTGGGAACCGCTGTGTCCTCTAACCCTCAAGCTGGGCTGCCCCTTCTCACGCGGCTTTGCTGGAGATTCAACCAGCCTCTCCAGGGCCTGTTATCACCCAACACGACAGCAGGTGGCGTCATGCAGCCAACTAAGCTACCTGAGTGCTTTACCTGAGCCACTCAAGGAGAGAGAGAAGACAACAGCCAATTTCCCAGTGATAAGTGTTAGCAAACAGATCAAAGCAGATTACTTAGCAAATAACCAAAAACTCAAACCAAGCCTAACATACTAGATGGATAGAATTTGAATTAGCAATTTCTCACCCTGACTGATGTTACAAGCAGTCCCCCAAGTTTCCATACACACGCTAGAAATCCCTTTACCCTGGGATCAGCACTTCCCCCAGTTCAGACTTTGTTCCTCAGGTGTTTCCAGGAGTTCTCTTGTGTGGGGAATGAGGCCAAGAGATGATGTCACACCCACCTTATGTAGCTTTTCCATATGGCAGGAACCCTTTGTTCCAAACTCAGTTCCCAGTCCAGTTTGTGGAAAAATACAGGTACCAAAATGAAGTTCATTGTCATGTGGTCTGGTCACATGTCTTTGTTGCTGAGCCATCAGCACTGTCTGGCTTCTTCATTGTTGTACCTGAAAGGCTCGTTGTGGGTGTTACCCAGAGTAAGCACATTTGAAAGACAGATACAGAGTCAATATCCATAACTTCAGATACAAACATGATCCATGCACACAGGTAGAATAATCATATTCAGCAAATCATAACTTTTCCAGTGACACCGCACATGACTCATCTTGTACAAAATGCCTCATGTCCTAATCATATTATAATCCTGCCACTATGCTGAATATGGGCTGTAGTGTCAGATAGGTCCTAATGTCAACGCACAAGTGTAGGGAATGGAACTTTCCCTCTTTGTGGAACAGGAAATAACCCTCCAGCCAGGGCTGGGAAAACTTCCCAGACTCCCAGTGCTGAAACTTGAACCTACTGACATTTCATTAGTTACCCCCCATCCTCAGTCTTTGTGGCAAATGCAAACATTATCAGTGATGATTTTATATTCTCTTCCAGGTCATTGATAAGAATGTTAAATAGCACAGGGCCAAGATCCAATCCTTGCGGGAACCCGCTAGAAAGAAATCCACTCGACTGTGGTTCCCTATTTAAAATCCCAGTTTTTCATCTATTTAATGTATGCGTGTGTATTTTGTACCTTTCTAGTCAAAATATTGTGCTGAACCAACTCATATGCCTACATATATTACATCAGTACTATTAGCTGCAACCAAACTTTTGATCTCATCCAATAAAGATATCCAGTTAGTTTGATAGGATCTATTGTGTCTAAACCTTTTTAATGGGTACTAATTATATTACCCTCCTTTCTTTATTATGAAATCCAGTATTGGCTGCTCCATTCTCTTGCCCAGTATCGATTTCAGACTGACACACTTGTAATTAGCTGGGTCATCTCTTTTACACTTTTTAAATATTGGCACAGCATTAGCTTTATTCCAGTCTTCTGGAAGTTCCCAAGTGTTTCAAGTCCTAATTAAAATCAACATTAACAGTCCACCACGCTCCTCCAGCAGGTCTTTCAGAACTCTAGTTATCTGGACCCACTGATTTAAACACATCTAACTTTAGTAGCTGCTGTTTAACATCCTCGTGAGTTACTTTTGGAATGGAAAGACTGTCAGCGTCAACTTCTTATGATATGAGTTACATCATCTGTTTTTCTGCAAATCCAGGAGAGAAATATTTATTGAACACTTTTACCTCTTCTGTATGATTGTTGATTATTCTGCCATTTCCATCTAGTAATGTACCACTACCATTGTTAGGATTAATTTTGTACTTTTAAAAACTTCCTTCTTATTTTCATTGGTTGATCATTGATTTCTGTTAGCTTCCCTTGCCAACTTTCTACAATTCTGACCTTCGAACTTAGATTCTTTACTATTGAGTTCCCTTTTCTTCCATATATTTTATTTGGAGAGTGTTGGGATTCCTACCAGGGAGCCACCAGCAGGGTCTAGAGCCAGCCCCATCTCCTATATTAAGCTGTGGGTAGTAGGTATGTGATAAATGTGATGACCCTGCCTCCGTCTGTCAGCTGGGAGACACAAAGGTTCTCTCTTTCTACCCTCTGATGCCATCTGGCTGCTCTAAGCAAGGTGGGGTGGGACTCTGTTAACATGTGCCTCCCGGAGCGTCCATTTCCCTGGTGCTGCTGTTCTGTGAGTAGTGGGACTGGGAGTGGGGCAGCAGGTACTGAGCGTTGGACTCTTGCTCTTTCAGGGGCCGGTGACCTTCGAGGAGGTGGCTGTGTATTTCACCAGGGAGGAATGGGCTCTGCTGGACCCCGCTCAGAGAGCCCTCTACTGGGATGTCATGCAGGAGAACTATGAGACGGTGACCTCACTGGGTAAGGATTCCTGTCCCCTGGGTCATTAGAAGCTGTGGGGTCTCTAAAGAAGCTGAGCAGTAATAACTTTATACCTTTATTCATCATCCAAGTTTTGACAAGTTTCTTTGTCCCCCTTTTTTTCCTTATCTCCCAGACACTAGCAGGCAGCAGGGAGGGAGGAGGTAATGAGAGACGAGGAGGGAACAGAAGAAGCTCCCAAGGCGCCAGGAGGTGGTGCTAGCTGCCAGTAATGGGAAGAAGGAGAGGGGAGTGTGGAGGAAGGGCACCCAGGAAGTGGGCTGGGTGGGTCAGTGGGAGGGAGGAGAGGTTTGGGGATCTAGAGCTGTGGGGGATCCCAGACCTTTAACCCCTAATCCCGACCCAAACCTCAGGTAAATCCCAGACTTCAGCATAACCACTCTCACAAAGCCTCAGCTTAATATAAGACCCTGAACTGTAGCAAGCTTAGGCTACGTTTACTAAATCGAATCACTAAATCGACCACGGCTAGATCGATCTCAGAGCATCGATCCCGGCTGTAGTGTCGACCTGCCCTGAATAACCCATTTCTTTATGTTCACCTCCTTGCCCCTCCACGCATTGTCCAAGCTAATAAGCAATTCTCTGATCATGACATCTTACCTCTAGCGAGTATGAAATTGCCCACAAGACGTGAGACTGGGTCATAGATCGTAAAATCAGGTCGGGGTCAAGAAGAGTGAGAGTTTGCAGAGAGTCTTGTCCCCCCTCTCCCCATCTGCAGCAGCCACAAGCTGTCTTCCCTCCCGGCTCCTTGGATCTCTGAGCCTGTCCCTCCTGAGGCTGCGTGGCCCAGTTCTTGTTTCTGACCTTCTCCTTTTCCGGAAGAATTAGAGGCTGTTGCTCCTGAATGTTAGTGTTTAATTCCCCAGCCTTCTCCTCACACTGGGGGAGTTTAATTCTCCCTCCCATTACACCTGAGTCACTAGATTTCCTAATTCCCCAAACTGTGCTTTTGCAGTGTCACAGTTCAGGGATAGCGAAGCCTTTCACCTGCCTCCATGGTCTGCTCAAGGAATGGCCCGTCAGGTATCAGGCCTCTAGCCAGCCCCTCTCTATGGGCAGGGACCCACCTGCCTCTCCTTTTTGACCACGGTGTGAGGATTGCAGCTTGTCCTCCACTGTGTTCACTGGACTAACGTCCAGTTCCTGTGCTTTGATTTCTCTCCAGGGGCTGTGAGCAGTGTGTCTGAGATAGAGGTGGGACTTTTGGTGATACTTGTATGATGCCAATACACACCTCAGTTTCCTGCTGTGATTGGTATTGCTATGATTCTAAAGAGCAGGAGACATGAGGTGTTTTGTCACGTATCTGTCATGGGGTGATATGAATGGGTCATTAAGGACTGGCTGGGAGTAACCTACATCAATGGAATACCCGACAGAGACAAGGGAATGATTGTCACCCAGGGTCACCCAGAGGATTCAGGGGACCTGGGGTCTTCTGCGGCGTGTCCCCCTTATCCGCTCTGACACCGCAGAGCATTTTCCCCGTGTCCCCCTTACCAGCTCTGACACCGCAGAGCCTTTCCTGTGTCCCTGTCCCCTGTTCCTGTTCCCCCTCCTGTTTGACTCAGTTTATATAGTAATATTCTCAGCTATGTCTTTGCTTAACCAATCATTGTACTGAAATTTAATTAACCAATCCTAACACACTGAAACATAATTCTCTAACCAATTGTATCCCACTACCCTAATGAACTTACACCTAGAAAAATTAATTATGCAGCAGACAGAAACAATTAGAGAACCAGACTGATTAACATTGTAAAAATGGTGGCCATAAAGATAAAACAATACAGAAATGAGGGTTTCACAGCCACAAGCATTGAGAAGTGATTTCTTGCCAGACAGGCTGCTGTCAAAGTACGTTTTCTTTAACCATCTTAAGATCTGTTTCTTTATCTGGTGCTGATG